>NW_023593115.1:0-26727 GCF_014839805.1 Manduca sexta
GCAACAAATGTCATGCTTCTTTAGCAATACAAACCAAAGCTGTCTCATTCATGTCTCCGTAACAGCACACTGACTCTTCTCTTTAATTCATGTGGATTAGTCAGTTTTGTAATCGTTTTCTTTCTTTTTCTTTATACTTTATAGGAAAATGAGATAAAAAAAACTATTTTGAATTAATGTAAAATGAATTTTGTTAACATATCAGATATAACATCATCTGGAATAATGGTATGCTTAATGTCAACCTATACATCTGTATATAAACATTGCTTGGTGGCAGAAATAGATAAAGTGGTTGTGGGAAACATAAGGCTTACGTTTAAAGAGATTTACCGCCAGTTTGTTACTTGTGATGTTTTTGTATAACCAAATGCACCACAAACGTTTCACCTTATATGAAGTCTATCATTAAAATATTTCCTGTACATTTTCCTCGTCAAGCGTCATTCGCAATCTGCGCCAGGCCCTCGGTGCTAGTCGAGGCGTACCGTGGGGCGTTTCTGTAGTGCTGCACGGTTTATGCTAATCCGGCGAGCCTGACCACCCCGCAGCCGGCCCAAGCCGAGGGCTCGCGTGCATACATTAGTCACAGTTCTCAACACTCCCATTTCGAATGACTGTTATTTAGATACCTACAATCAATTGATTTCCTTTACTATGAATAGATACATAAGATCACAATGTTTTCTTAATTCATGAAAACAGATCCTTACTTCGTAACAACATGGTCTATTATCGTTCCTTAAAATCTTAACAATTATAAATGTTGACTATAAACCGGCCGAGATATAAATCGCGCATAGCTCATATCCCATGAATATCTAACAGTTGCATATTTGTCGGGCGGGCCACATTATGCGTTGGTAGCAGAAATACACGCGTGGACGCAATCGATGACGGGTCCAATTACCAAGCCGGTGCGCACGCGCAGCCGTCGCTGCGGCACTCCACGCCGCCCTTGTACTTAGCACATAGCACACAAACGAGCAGGCCGTCACTTACGATGGTATGTGGAACACTCTGCCGCCGTAAATTTATCTAATCCTAAACACTAACACGCGACGCGAGCGCCGTAATCCTGGATGATTGTAACATATGGCGCGGGCTGCGGCTAGCTCGGCCGGCGGCCGGCACCGGTCCGACTTGGCGATAACTATGACATTCCAATTCTTCGCCGGATTGAGACGTCAGAGGCTCGCGAGATTTACTGCCGCGATACGGAGCGCCCTTCCGCCGAGCTGATAAATAGCCTCTCTAATTATATTTACGCAGCGCCGGTCGACGCGCCATAAATCCTCCAGGAATGTTGGAATAACAGCGCCGTTTACGGCCAATACCGAGCACTCGCCGGCTCCATCACCGCTGACGTGCGTATTAGCTTGAAATTAGACAACGACGCGATAAAATTTTACACGCTTAGACATTACAACGCACTTACACTATTTTCGTTCGACTTACAACGAGTCATGTTTATTTATGATACCGAAAAGGATGCAAAGGAACGTAAAGACGGGCGAGATGCGTGCCGTGGCCGAGTCACTGAACTCGCACCAAGGTTATGGGAGGGAGCGCGCACAGAATCTCGGCGACGGGCGGCAGGGGCGGCGGCGCGGTCCGCACTCCGCATCCATCAACCGTGCAAACATTGTACTCGCCTCGCGTCAATATTAGTCCGGCCGCGCGGGCCCTGTCGCGCCTCTCGCCGACACACTGCACCGACGCCAATTCGCAACACCAGATAACGAACGCCGATAACGTGCCCTCGTCGCAATATGTGCGAGTCATGAAAAGAGAAATCGCCGATACATTAACCAAGTTTCGAGATAATTTAGCGCCTTTATCAACATCGATAGCGAAACGTATTTATTGTGCCGGTCCGGCGCCCGCCACACCGCTTATTCATACAAATACGTCCAACGCATTCGAAATTCGACATTCGCTGACACAAATCGCTCACTTCAATATGCAAACATTGCAATCTGGTTTTAAGGTCGTCCGAATTTGTGAGCTTGCTTGGGAAAGCCCATGTATCGTTACATCATTGTTACTGTGGCGAGGTTGTGATTCACGCGGGCGTCTGATTCAGGCGCGAGGCGCGCTATTTGGCTCAGTGGGCCATCTATGTATAATGTAAACATCATATTTTCTGTGCAGTCGAGAATTTTTATATGCAAGCAGATAATCAGTCGCATTCCACGCGTGCAGCCTGAGATACGGCGGATCGACGACGAGGCGGTACGAAAGCGCCGACTACTCGACATTCCATCTGATCGTATTATAAAATTAGCGACTGACACACGGCTGATAAGAGATGCAATCGCGCGAGTACTCGAGATTGTTAGGACTAAAAATATTGTCAACGATAGACAGGACAACGCCGTCGCCGGCCGATCACATCTCGAGAATAATCTCGGCAAGCATGCGATCAATCCGACCGATTCCGAGAACTATCTCCGCGCCGCCCGTTTACATGCCGCCTTCACCTTTCGCACTCAGGTAATAAATATGAATTAGTTGTCAACGGTGCTGCGTGTATTTGAGTAATGAGCCGGGAATCAAATTAAAATTAGTCATCCCTAGATTCATTTGCGATGTCGACTGCGTGTATAATGTATGTCGGCGTGTCGCGGTATCAGGTGTCTCGAGATCCTAGATAGATATTGGCCGCCCATATCTAGATGCCGAAGGTCGGCCAGACTTTCGCTGCGCGAGCGAGCTGTGTAGCCACATTATGCGACCGAGCCGAGCAACGGAAAATCTAGTCACCTACACGAATGCGTGGTGAATACTCGATGCAGCCAGTAGGCTTACCGTCTTTTAACGCTGACGCTGGACAAAGTCGACAAAATTTGGACTAGGGATAAAAGGGAATGTCCTCCAAAACCTGGTAATAAAATTCTCAATTTAGCTTGTGTTATGTTTTAGCGATTATGAGATAAATATTTTCCCACGAATCGATAATTTTTGTGATAACCTAGACATTAAGCAGTCAGCACAGGATTTACCCGAAAACATTGCTCACTGGGACAATTCCGGAGTGATTAAGGCAGATGGTAACCCTAAGCAGTAGACACGGGCATGTTCATTACCATACGCACAACCTAGAATCAGCGCGGGAGCCGTGTTGACATTGGCCCACCGTTACACACGGTTTTGTAACGATATCAAAAGCCCGCATTCCTCCGTCCGATTTGAATGGAACACTCGATTGTTCTCGATCTGGGCGACGATCGCCCACGTGCCTTGTGCTGTCACCCAGCTTGCGCAATGGGCCGCCCGCACGAGCGGCTCCCGGCGCAGGTGGATATTCCTCATACGAACATACTCATGGGATACCATTGCAATAAACACCACTATCGACTACTAGTTGTATTTACGTGAACATAAATCATGCTCTAACACCAAGCAAAAAAGCTCAGCAGGAAAGGAAACAACGAACAGGTCACGATCGCGGATTTTTTCAAACCGAATAGTATATAATGTAGTATGACTGAGGACGCGCTGGCCTCGCTCGCACGCGGCTGCATAAGGATCAGGTTTCGTTCCGCAAACCAGACATTGTTGCAGCACGGCGCGCACCGCGGGCCCCCGAGCCCCGACAGACCTAACACCCAGCTCACGGCTCACGACGTCCTTTATCAACATTATTCGTCACGTTCGTGCGAGAACACCCACGCTACGCTGTTAGTAAAATGATTAAACCGACTTCCTAAGCGCTTCGGGAATTAGTCACCGGGCCCAACGCGGCCCGCGCTACCGATGGGTTGCCACCGCTAAAAACGGCGTTCTAATAATCGACACTCGATCTAAAATAGTCGCGTGACAAACGAAACCGAAAGTGATGCGTGATGCAACTGTCCCGAATTTAGCCGGTGCGGCCCAACGGTGCATCGGCCGCGAGGGAACGCTGAGGCCGGCGCCGCGGGTGCCAAACGGCTGGCATTTCGCACTAATGACACGAATAAGATATTAGCGCGGATAGCTTGCCCGCCGACGCTGGCATCCCGCACGACTATTCGGGCCGATGGTGGTCTAAATTAACCCGCTGCCGAACGCACTGTTCCACTGGTGGTGCAGCAGTGCAGTAGCGAGCAAGGGCGACGAGGGCAGCCAGGGCGGAGGTAAGGCGCCGGTGACAAGGCGCGCGGGTCGGAGGTCCGGCCGCATTCCGCCGCCGCATGAAAGTGAAACCGCTTCGGCGACCGCTCAGCTGTAGAAAGTCCAAGATTACATCTCGCCAGTGCAGCGCCGGCGACGGCGGACGAGCAAAAACTGCTATCGCTGCGAGTCGCGCTGGGCTCCCGGGAAACGAGGCGCCCCGGGCGACGTCGCGCGGAGAAATTGCGAATAACCGCTGGCGACCGCTAAACGATTCCTTTCATTTACTCAAACGCCAACCGGCGAACGCGAACGCTCGTTGAAATGTTGAATTTCACTTAAACTAGCCGCTTATTGACCCCAGGCTATTTCCGATACTTAACTTTTGTAATACACGAAAATACACGCTACACCGCGACCGGTCTAATCATCCAAATTATCTAACGTTACTTTTATATGATCATTCGTATGAAAATATTAGAAAGAAGTTGCATATCCGGTTTGGGATCGGGCCTTTTACTCGCCAACGGGTTTTGAAACGTTATTTTCTTTCCATAACTGCCTAAATCTTTTGTAACACGTAATGTATTACACTTTGATTTTGTAATTACTGCGTTTACATGCGAGTGAAGTCCTCTCAGTAAACACGTACGATGTTTTTATAGTTTTCTTGAAACGTCTCATGTCAACTATTGTAATTGAAATTAATGAAAATAAGTGGCAAACCGCCCTCCCTTCGTTGAGATGTTATGTTTAATACGAGAGTTTATTATTGTAACACTAAATGGTCTCCACATTATCTGAGGCTCGCAGTAGCGTCATTGGATCTCGAGAAGCATATCTACAGATAGCGACACGATGTATAACACCTTTTAACACAATATTTACTTTCAATAAATACACAAAAAAGCGCAAAATAAACAAATGTATTTTAAGGGAATTAAGTAATGTAATTAAATTATATATTTCCTTGTTATATTTTCATCCATTTGTTGGTGTGTGTGTTTTTTTATAACAATTTTTTTTTTCATTTTTTTTTTGTGAATTGAATGTGTCATGGTGTTGTGCGAATAAATGTTTCTGTATTTGTATATTCCTTGTTTTTTCAATGTACAATAATATTGCAACACACTTTGCATGGGATATCACTTTATGGAAAATTACCAGGAAACAAACACGGTAAACACTAAACGGTGACAGAACAGGTCATTACGATGCGACGACCTAAATCGATACACGCTACTCATTTATCTAACAATGCTAATTACAATACACAATTTAGGTCAAGCCCTTTTAATGACGCACATAATACAATATTATAAGGTTTAAACAAAAGGATAGTTAGCAAATTGAACAGGTAATTGATCATCCTGTGCCGTATGAATACCCAGAATTATTGCTCATGCAGACGGAAAAAACGCTGTTAAAATAGTCATTTTCAGAACTGAATGTCAGGTCAGTATTTTGTGACGTAACAATTTGCGGGAAGCGCTTTTGTTGTAACTAGGGTATTATTTTATCTGTTATGCCTAGTTTCCGGTGCCGAGTTATCTGCCAGCACCCTGCAATCTGACAAACGCAATGAGATAACAGATTCCGAAACGGCTCACATTTGGTAAAATATAAATCTTCGACTACAAACATAATCGTCAAATATAAACAAGGCACTGTGCCTTTTGTTTCAAATAAATAATTTGCGTTTCTTAGCCATGAATGTATTAAAGGAATAATAATATTTTTTTATATATTGAGTAGGCAGAAACAATCTGGTCCAAAGCTACAAACAATAAAAGTGGAAGTATTTAAAAAAAATATGGTCTCAAAATCGTTAGTTAGCAATTCGTTTCGCAAACTGGTCTTAGCCGCACAAAACCGGTTGCGTGGACGTCGCGGCGCGGTGCGAGGGGAGCCAGAGAAAAATGGCAACAGCCAAACAAAAAGTGCGATTAGCTCGTAACGACCGATAGCAACAACTGTAGTCAGTGACCTTCTTAAAGCCTACAACTGTCACCTATATTTTTATAAATCCAAAAGTATGTTTCTTATGTTTCGTAAAAGGAAATAATTAATGTCAGTATTTTTATAAATGGTTGCACTTACAACCCCAACAAAAACCTGGTAATTCTGAAGTCTAATGGTGTATGGTATTATAAACAAAAAATGTATCTGACAAATTTATTAAATGAGAAACAATCACTAAATTAAATTTCAGAACTAATTTCATAATTTGAACTTGATATATAAATCCTAGTGAACAACTATGTTATAACAACATTTAAAGCAATTAAAAATTTTATATATCTTTCAATGTGTCTAAACTTATAAATGGAATTAATTTCCAGGAACTATTAAGCTCAACTAATAAATGAACAATTTACACCATTACATTCTATACCATGTTCAGGGAAAGAAAAAATTAAATGTAAAGAAAAAGTTACACTTTACAAATTCCATACCATGGACCTGTCTAATGATTATTTTACAGAGATTATTGAAAGTTTTATAGAATTTTATTTAGAATTAATTCTATTATTTCAGATGATATTGTGGTATAAATAGGTTGCATTTTTTTTCATAAAGTTTTTACGTTTTTTGATTATGTTTTCGATTTGCAATTTTGTATTGTCATAATAAATACCATATGTGACAAATTGTATGTATTGAATCATGTAATGTGCTTAGTCATTTAGAACTGATTTCTTTATTTTGTCTATGTTATTAATATTTAATTGCACACAGATAAAAAAGAAAATATTACTTGTATTCTGAGTGTAAAGAATGACACCTGTCAATGTTCTAAATAATGTAAATTAATTCCTGATTACAAATTAATATTGGAAATGTCAGATGACTCAATATCATGAATATAATTATTTAAGTATGAGTATCTTTCACAATGTGTTATCCAATGTATTAACAAACAATATGAAATGTAAACTTAAATATTTTTGTATTTAAAAATGCAACATTGCATAGAGTAACACTTATTTATTCAGTTGTTTATCTTAGTTAAACCTACGTATAAGTTTTCTCTAGGTTACACGCATTGTAAGTATGAAAATAATTATTTCTACAGAGTTTATTGGCCTTAGCCATTTTATTTGGAATTCTCATATTGATTAATAAATTTCTGGAAACATAAATATTAAGTTATTGTTATTACTTAGGTAATATGAAAAACACACTAACTTTATCTTTAAGTAGTTAGTTGAATGGTTTGCCTATTACATAGCTATAATTATTACTTTCGCATTGTTTCCAGTAAAAGATAACACCATATCATGTTTATAGAACAATGGTATCACAGCACAGTTTAAGTATCATGTTAATATAAAAATAAGACTTATCTACACCTATCAAACATTTCCACTATCATCAGTCACTTTTTATCTTTAATAAAATGATAAACATAATTACCACGCCATTTTGTAAGTGTACTGAAATTATGGGCTATAAGCTATCTTGAGCACCAATAAAATCAACCACTTGTTAACTAGTGTTCATTACAGTGACACACTATTCTAATCGTGATTGGCGATTTTTACATCGACGACGACCGTGAAAATACTAAGTTATCTAAGATTAATGACTACGCAATACGCGTCTTAACTTTTACAAAAGTTTGTTAACTCTCTTATTTAACCTCTTATTCTTACCAAAAAGAATCTACGGTCACAACAAGTGGCTGTACGATCATTGTAAAAAAAGGTCATTCCACCTTCGACTGAGAACATGTGATAGTAAGTGCGCGGGCGCGAGTCGCGACTAACCTTGCAAAGGGTGTCTGTTCTACGTGGTAGACGGAGGTGATGGGCTCTGTGCGCATGATACTCCGGAGCCGTTCCTCGGGCAACTCCAGCAGCCCATCGCTTGCCGTCTTGAAGTCAGCTTTGCTCAAACCACTCAACACACTCATTTTCAACGTGTAGACGACTGACGACCGAGTCGAAACGACGGTTAAACTTCAAAAGCGTCACTAAACAATTCACAGTAGTACTTAAAATCAACGTATACACTTATTTATACAAAAAACGAGGCATCAATTAGGCCACATGAAACATTTTAATGCCTCCGGTTTCTCAAAAGGTAACTGAGTGCTCTCCCTTGTCATTGCGAGAAGCGGTTACGGATACATACAAAACGCTCCACTTTGTAAAGACACGATTATAAAACAAACATTTGTATCACTTCATCATAAATCGCAATGAAAAGTAATAATTTGTTTATTTACACACGCGTTTCGAAAAAACTGAAAATTGACAAGCGCGGCGGAACAGCAGCGCATCGACGAGTCGACCGCACTTCGCCGTACACGTTTCTGCCGTTTGTGGCGGCTCACCAGCCAACCATGCGATACCGTGCCATTCAAATTCCGATTCCGGCGAATGTCGTTGTTCCAACGATCTAAGTTCGAAAGTTGCACAGCAAGGTCATTCCACGTCTAACTTAAAGTATTAACAACTGTTGACAGATGGCGCTTTTATATAATTTAAAACTAACTTAAAAGTTGTAACGTATAAAATGTAGATGTCGTTGTTAGCTATTATTTATTAATATAAACACCAAAGAAATGTATAAACTTAAGTTAAAATTACTTAGATTTATTGTAATAAAATAATTTATAACATTAATTTATAAAAACCTATCTTCTTTCTTCGAAAAGTGTATACCAGCGACATCTAGTTAAAGTAATAGCTTTAATTGTAAATAAATCATGTCAGGTAGATGGCGTTAGTAGTATTCCGCAAAGCTTTTAGTTTTAACGTTATTTGGTATATTTATTTTATTTGGTAAGTGAACATATTATTTTATCGTGGTTAATCAGTAACGTATTCCCGTCATTGCAAATTTATCCCTATTCGTGCCAAATTTCAATGTTAGTATACAGATTATAATCACCAATAAATCATATTATGATACTTATTTAGTTCTTATATATCTCTGGGTAAATTCATCCGCAGGACATATTATCTTTTGTATTATGTGGGTATTCCTATCTGTGTACGTTGTAATTCTCATTTGCCCCATTCCCGCGCGTCGTTTTTTAGAGTCCTCCATTGCTGCGATGGGACTAGAGAAAACGTTGATTTACTTTTATAATTTCATTCACCGTTCCCGAATTCTTCCTAGAGAGTACAATGTATTTTTTTTTCATAGAGGGTTGTTAATATAGCGAGTGTAAAAATAAATTGACAATGTGTTAAATAAGTTGTTTTGGTAAAATTTATATTTAGGTTACTTATATTTGCACACAGGCAAACTGGGGGTAGGTCTTTCAAATATGAGAGTTCGCCTAGGTAGGTACTACCGCAATGTTTATTTCTGTCGCCAAGCAGTAGTGTGTAGCCTCTGTTGTGTTCCGGTTTGAAGAACATTGTAGCCAGTGTAACTACTGGATATAATAAGACTTAAGGCGATACCTCAAGGTCCATTTTCATACATTTTGTTTCACCTTTAATCTGGGTAACTAAACAAGTATTGGCAAGTAAAGAATTTAAATTCACGTCTAGTTAGTGATTAGTTCTCGCAGTTGAAAGAAAACGTAAAAATAATTAATAATCATGGATATTTCTGCCTTTAAAATTTCGTCATATTAAATTTTGCCAATACTTGTTTAGTTACCCAGATTAAAGGTGAAACAAAATGTATGAAAATGGACTTTGAGGTATCGCCTTAACATCTCATTTCTCAGGATAGCCAGCGTCGTGGAATACCAACCAATACTTTGTAATTCAACGTGTTGGATAATGTTTCTACTGTTTATGGGCTCGTGTCGCTTAAGATCAAGCGAACGGCAAGTTCGTCTCGTCATTCAAAAAGAAGACAGGTTAGGGCAGATTCATGTATAACAATGTGTACCGTGATATATTTTGTGGCTACTTTCTAATACAGACTTTTTTTAAATTAAAATATGATGCGTAATTACAATAAGAAAGGGACAATGAGTGAAAATTTATGGAGATGATGACTTCCGCGGTCGGGATTAGAGTCAGGTCTACAGAGGTTTCCTGGAACCGAGTCATGAACCAGGGGGGGGAGGGGGATAATTCGTTAACATTCCCCTAACATGACGACGTTTGTGTCAAAATATTATTAAGTAAGTACTTATAATATGAGTTAGTTTTTTGTGATAGGGGTGATTGAAAATTTTAATTTATTTTATTGTAAGTACCTACCATATAATATTTTTATTTTGACATCGCATTCAAAAATAAACCACATACTCATGTTTATCTCTGCTAACATTTGCACCAAAAGTACCGGCTTTACTTTTTATTTTTTTTATAATTTAGTACGTACAATCGGACAAGTTGGTGCTAGTACACTTCCAAACACATTTTGCTTGACCGGTCTAATGTCCCGAGATATTTAGACACGCCCCTGTCTCATATTTCACCAATTACGACAGTTTTGGAGATGTGCGAAAGGAACAGCAGATAACTATTATTGTTTACTTTAGTTGTATTTTACTGATTGACGACGCGCACGCAACTATTGAGTACCAGTAGTATTTTGCTCACAATTATTTTTTCGTTTTCGGACACCGATATCTTGCCACTACGTAGACTTATGTTCGTTTACTGGACTCTTAATTACTTAGTCGCCGACCCGTCATGTGACTACTGCACCATGGATTATATATTCCGGGAATTAAATATTACAGTAAGTAAATCAGTCATACTATACTATATAATATTTTAATATTAATTTTAACTAGTGGATGTTAATATGCGTGGGAAAAATATCGTCAGGGCAGAGAACTAATAATTAAAATTTTGCAGTTTTGAGAAAATCGCGGTTTATGGCTTTTTAATTATTGGTCATCATAATTAATTATATTTAAAGCCAACATAGACCACCTTTTAAGCTCTTTTAAATATAATTATAATATTATTGAGTTTTGATGAATACTTATTCCTTTAATTGTGTAAAACAGACTTCAATATGCTACTTATTATATTTTATATTAATCCTTAAGTTATCCTATCTATCGTAGGGTCAAATATCATTAGTCATTGTGTGTTTTTGCCAAAAATTAACATAGTGCTATTGATCATACTTGTAGTAATCTATGTAGTATGTTATTTAAGTTGCTTTACGAATAATCAAATGTCAAAATATTGAAAAGAAATATAATTGGAAAACTTAAAAGTACTCAATGCAAAAATAAACTACTTCGACGGGTATACTCACTATACTTATAGGTGTTACCTATCTTTTCTTGATCTCAGTTAAAAATTCAGAGTTTTCGATATTGAAACAGCAGTAGCATTAAGCGTAACTTTTACCGTCAACTTTTAATAGTAAACTCTAATTTAATGTTGGGAATATATTAAGTCAGGCCGGTAAGCCTTTTAGTCCAGTCAATAAGCTCAAAAAGGTGTCAATTTATGTATTATAAAGATCCAAAAATATGAGTGATAGCTCATTCGATTTGGATAACATGACGTCTAGAAAAATAATCTTTAGTGTTCATTGGCACTTAAAAATACAATTGTTATTAAGAGGATAAAGAGGTTCTTCGATAACTTAAAAATAAGAAATAAGGAGGAAATTTCAATTTAAATCCTCCTTATTTAAGAAATAAGGAGGAAATTTCCAATTTAAAGAAGAAGACGCCCGAAATTCTATCTCCTTTATTAATAATTTTTATTTAATGCCAAAAATATAGACGAGTATAAATAATTTATGGATAGGCGATAATTTGTTTTATTACAGTAATATTGCATAGCCAACATTTTTATTGCTGCACATGTGCAGTTTAAAAGTGTAAAGATTTCACATAAAAAGGGTCTTTGTTAGAGGACGACATTTTTTATGTTTTTGTTAACCCGGTTCCCATGTCGACGCCTTTATCGGAAAGCGGCGTCCATTGTTTATTGAATTTAGACGAGTTTAAAGATTTTAAGTAGTGGTAATATGATTTCTTACTAGAGTAATTAACTATGTCGGCGCGTTTGTAAGATCCGCTTATAGACGTTTAAGTCCCACCCAGTTTAACCCAGAGGTTTCTGTTATTATTGTTTCTTTTACAACTACATAATATGTAGCACTGAATTAAAGTAGAATTACAATCCGATTTAATGCAAATTTGGGATTTTTATCTCAATAAAATGTGTGCAATTATGGAAAACAAAGCTGATTTTTTTACTTAATTTGGATTATTTCGTACTTGACCCACGTATTTTGTGTCGGCCGCACTGGCGTTCTGCTCCCATATAAATTTTATTATTTTGGCACTGTAGTCATTACGTTAAAATATTATTAGAATAATAGATTTTAGTAATTAATATATAATTTAATTGTATTACAGAGAACCACTGTCCCTCGATGTATACACTAGGATGCGGATGAGAGCTTCATCGCCAACCGATCCAGAGCGCACACTCTACTCAACCTGCCTGCTGAGCGTATCAAACTTGTAATGAATACAATTAAATCATATCACTGAAGTAACAAAAAATGTGTTTTATTTACATAGACTTTCTACGAAATTTCATTTTACATGTGTATCTCATTATTTATTGGTGTTGCAAATATATTATCTACTATATTCGATTTTAACTTTTGATAATTATATATCGTAGCGATATGTGCGTGAGCCTCATCGACTGTTTCACAAAACGAGCCTATTGAAATAAATCATTTTATTTGAAAGATTTGATTGTGAGATTTAAAAAAATATTTACTTTAAATATTACACTTAAAATGAACTCTGCAAATATAAACGTTATTACATTTGGAAGGCATCCCGAAAAAGTTAAGTAATCAAAAATCTTGTTTAGTTATCTCTGAAAATAATTACTTACTGCAAATATTTTTTCAAATTTTCTTATTTTTAAAATTTTTCCCTTTATATCCGTAAATGATAATAATAACACTTACTTATGTTAAAAAAAACAGGTAGTTATATCTTTTGACGAATCGTGAAATTATTTGTATGAATTACTCAGCCATGACTTTTCTTTCTTATTTTTCTTATCAATGAAGGGTCTAAAATTATTATTTAATGACTCCAAGTTACTAATTTTTGGCACATTATTATTCAATAAGTTTGAGGTTGGTTGGAATTTATTCGAAACATAAAACCAGCGCCCATACAAAAAACGGACATGTCCTTTAAAAGTAAATAAAATGTTCAAAAAGTATAAAAACAATTGAGAAAAAAATATAATAATTTCTAATAATGAAACGAATAACAATAATTTATGATTATGTGAATGATTTAACGAATTAAATAAACTGTTTAAGTAATTTATATAATTCAAAATTCAATCATAATATGCAGCTATTAAATCGGTAAAAAATCAATAACTGTAAGTTGATTATAGACTTTGGGTTTTAACTCAGCGAAAACTAAATAATTGGCTAAAGAAAGTAACTAAAATTTACAAACTGGACATGTGCAGCAATAAAATGTTAGCCTTGCAAATACTACTGTAATAAGAATTCAAATCTACGCCTACACTTATAATCTTTAAATGCCTCTAAATTCAATAGCATAACAATCGACTCAGTTTAACGATAAATGCGTCCACGTAAGACCGGTGTCAATACAAACATTGATAAAAATGCGCTCTTTAACAAACCATTTTTATGTGATATATTTATTCTTTTCAAACAACATCTGCAGCAATAAAAATGTTGGCCTTTCAATATTACTCTAATAAAAGCATATTACCACCTACACATAAAATCTTTAAACTCGCCTTAAATTCAATAAATAATAATCGCTGCATATCGATAAATAGTCCAATTAACTACTTCAAAAAGGTGTTAAATAGTTCAAATTAGGATGAAAAAAGGTATTTCGTTATTAACTCAAAACTATTCATATTTAAGATAAAAAAGATCATTAAGAGGAAATAAAAAACAATATCTCCAAGAAGCTAATAATTTTAGGTCAATTATTTTAACTTTAATGTTAATACATAATATTTGTAAATACAGAGATTGGAATAAAATGTTATCGTCTAAGTTTTTGAAATAAAATAAAATAACAATTCAAATAATGAAATCTATTAACTATGATTTATTATTATAATATGAATTATTGAACGAATTGAATAAACTGAACAGTTTAAATTTTACGATTCAAAATTCAATCATAATATTATGCAGCCATTGAATTTATTTAATAAATTAATTATAGACTATGGGTTTAAAGAGACCGAAAACTAAAAAACGGCTTAAAAAGTAGCTAATCATAATTTACTAACAAAATATAGTTGTGACAAATATGGCGGAAATTGCTTTAAAATGATTATTTTTTAATAGAACATAAAGTTTGGTTTGTTAAAAGTTAAAAAGAAGGTAATCAGGCATATAATATGATGATATAAAATAATTAACATAATGTCGTTTCTTATTTATTAAAAATAATGCCAAAAATTTTAACAATATAAACACTGTAAATCGCGATTGTCTCCAAACTATAAAACTTTTGTTATTACGTTCCTTACGCCGACGATATGCATCTTACAAGTATAGGAATTATCGTCATAGCATAGACGTGCGCGCATCAATTTTAATTTCGTTTTCTATTATACACTCAGCAGCGGTTCGGTAGTGTTACGTAACGTCATTGCAGGTAGCCAACAGACTTACGACTGATATTGATCTATGCAATCGATCCTAAACCCCGCCTCCCAAACGTAGTAAAACAAATTTGCCAAGTTATTTTGACCCTTAGGGTGGTCGACCGCCAACTTTGCTGATTGTACCTATAGGGCATGTGCGTGAATGTATTTCTAACTGCATTGATGCATAACTATAACTGCATGATACTGCCGCTGCGACAATTTCTATTAGTGTAGTACAGTTGTGGCATTAGGGTATGGAAAATAAAATAACTTCTGTTGATATTTATTTTGTTCGAAACTTACCCTTTTATTTTACATCTACATGTCAAGTAACTTATTGCAAAGTGTTATTATCAAAATTATAACTATGTGGTTTAGGTTAGCAGTACCGGATCTAGAGGGGGGCAAGCCAGGACCCATGCCCCGGGCGGCGAATTCAAAGAGCGGCAAATTCTAACTTGGCAGACGAGCGGTCAACTCATGATTAACGCAACTTTGACTACTGAGACGTCCAGTGCATTAAACACATAAATTATTTTCAAAATTTAATTTAAATGTATAATTAATAAAGGAAGGCGGGGCGGCATTGTCCAGATTTCGACCCGCCACGAAATATATCATGATCCGGGGTTGTAGGTTTGTTTCAAAATGTCAAAATGGTCCTGTATACAGTATTCCTTGAAAAGAAGAAGGTTCATAAGAAAAACAGAATGTATATTGACTGTGTCACGTTTAATATAAAGAATCATTTATTTATAAAGCCCTATTTTTCTCTTGCATGGCCTGCATTATTTCGATGAGTTGTTTGGTGGCAGGTTCAATGTACTTCTTGAACGCAGGCTCTTCATATAACAAGTCAAGCCATTTTGCAGTGCGCGGGAATCTAAAAAATTAAACAAATGTAATATCATAATAATAACATTTGTCTTGTAGAGTTTTTAGTGTCAATTGGTCATCATTTGTCCCCCCAAGTATACAATTGAGGTTCATTTTTCAAATGTTTAAAAGTCTAGTAAAATATTCTGGAAAGCGGCGATAGCCTAGTTGGGTGTGGAACGGACTGCCGAGACGAATGTCCGCAGGTTCAAATCCCAAAGGCACACATCTCTGACTTTTCTAAAAAATCATGTGTATTCTTTGTGAATTTATCGTTCGCTTTAACGGTGAAGGAAAACATCGTGAGGAAACCTGCACATCTGAGAAGTTCTCTATAGGAATTTCGAAGGTGTGTGAAGTCTACCAATCCGCACTAGGCCAGCGTGGTGGACTAAGGTCTAATCCCTCTCAGTAGTAGAGGAGGCCCGTGCTCAGCAGTGGGCAAGTATATAATACAGGGCTGATATTATTATTAAAATATTCTGAATTCACTCACCATAATAAAATTCTAAACGTGGTAAGTTGTAACAGAGTATAATACAAAAAAGCAATTCTTTTATGAATTCAACATCAAAATTGTTTAAAAGGTAAATTTATTTATTTGTAGTTAAATATTCATATTTGAAATATTGTGAGCAATTAGGGACATTGTGGGAATTATCGCGCTATTTCTTTGTCACGCATGGTAGCGTTATGGCCAATGACATTAGTTGACGTCACAGTTCACTACTAGTTATTTAACAGCTAATTTTAAAGCTTTATAACTTATTAAACATTGCGTGGATTTTGAAAATCACACAAAATAAAGCTTTTCGGGCTGTGCACCATACAATCTGCCATATTACAGGGCTAAAAAATGATATTCGAAATCTATGACAATATTGATACCTCTCTGCGTCTAGTTTTCGGAAACACTGTATAGTCGCGGCGGTGCTTCCCACCGCGAGGTCTGCCAACGTCAGGTGATCGCAGGCGATGTACTTGTTGTTCTCAAGGTACGCCTCCACTACGCCGAACGCGGTGTCTACGTCTTGCAGCTGCCTCGGCGAGGGTTCTTTGAGACCTTCGAGTATTGTTGGAAGCTGAAAGTAATATTAAATGTTTCCTTTATATTTTTTAAGTGATTTATCTATTTTATTTATTGTGATTGGATGCACAGGGCGTCAAATTCTAAGGGGGCGCTACAGGTGACCGAAAATAAAGGTGGGAGGGGATGTCGTCACTTCCTCATCATCATCCGCAGGAGTTATATTAAGCACCATGTAGGTAATAAAAGTTGATAAATTTAATAAGTGTTTCGCCAGGGTAGCTACTGTAAGCACTGCGCGCAAGAGCAATATACTACAAATGTTAATTGCAAAATAACTTTACTTCTAAAAAAAATAATAAGATATAAACGTACAACAACAACTTTAAGCCTGATGAAGAAGACGCCCGCGTTGAAGAACATGCACTGGTCGACGATCGCGCGCGTGCGCAGGTCGCTCGGATAAAGCCGCTCGCGATGCTCCCCGCCGTATTTTTCGAGCAGGTACTTCATTATAGCGTTACTGTCAAATATTATACTAAATGCATGACTGAGTATTATATGATCAGGGAAATATGGTCACAACTCTATGTATGTAGAATGATACAATAAATAATGTGCTTTATCATGGGCGGATTCACCGTTGGGCTAAGCGGGCCAGTGCATCGGGGCCCTTGGACCCTGACTAGTGCCTTTTTTAGGTCACCGTCATGTGAAAACTAACACTCAAAAAGTTTAATCAGGGTCCCTTTTTTCTTCAGCTCTGTTATGTTAGCCACTGATCGTGTAACGTGTAACATCGTCATTTTTGTTGGATCTGGGCCCTTGTTTATCTAGCTACTTGTTCTTTATCTACTTACATATAATACCTATATAGTGTTTCATCTAAACACCATGATAGGGTAAAAAAATATAATTTACCTCTCTGATACAACAAAGTCTTCATCTTTCAACACAGGTATCGTGCCCATGGGATTCATCTGAAATATATACTTGTATATAATATTATTCTCAACAATAGAATATTATTATTCTTCCAAAATGATTTATTGTGGCTAAATTTTCTTCGTTCTTATATGGTCTGAAGTACTTTGAACAACTTTGAATTAATTTTACTCTTTTCAAGTCCGCGACAGCATATATCTACCTTTTATGTAGAAGCCACTATAACCAAAATAGTGAGCCATAAATATAAATAAATCAGATACTTTTTTTACAATGCTCATTTTAGAATATTTATCAAATTCTTACCAAAATAAATACTTTATGTACCTTGACTTATCATAAGTGCAACTATGTTCGCCTACGTGATGCATAGGTATTATTTATTTATACATTTATCGACTTAAGTATTTAATTTAGATAAACTTTGTCTTTTTTTGTAACCTATACATATTCCCTATAAAACAAAGTCCCTTTTCTGTTTGTCTGTATGTTTTCTACAAATGTACTGAACGGATTCTAATGAAGTTTCGTATGGAGATAGTTGACCCAGGGAAGGTTATAGGCTACTTTCTATCCCGGGAAAATGAATAGCGGGACTTTTATCCAGGAAAACTCCTACACGCAGATTAACTAATTAACGATGTTAAAGTCCAAAGAAAAAAAAAAATACGGACCATAGACATAGACCATAGACATAGACATAGTCCAGGTTGAATCGCGTTTAAAACTAAATAAGTGAACAAATTACCTTCATAAATTCAGCAGATTTGTGTTCCAAGTTCAATAGGTCGGGATTTTCGTAATCGAAAGCCAATCCGAGCATATCGCCGAGCGCCCGCACCGCACATGCTGGCGGGCTCGCGTCCACCTTGTACAACACCAGGCCTGACATATCGACCGACTGAGGAGAAAAATATCGAAATATTATGTTTTTTAATGTGTCGTAACTGATTACGGCGTTGTAATCACTTATCTACAAAATAAACCGAAACGATAAGGGTGCTATCGTACTAGTATTTCATATTATGATTTTTGCGTTACGTTTTCTCGTTTTTGTAACGAGAATGACTCGCGAAAACGGCGGTCTCAAGCTCGATGCGACACGACACATTATATTTTCTCCATAATTATTTTCAAAATCATTAATCATCATAGTCATTAAAGTCTTATTTAGTTTTGTAAACATTCAGTTATAAACGTTTTAAATTTTTGTAACTATTGTATGTCAATTGCTTTTTCCTATATTTACTTAACTATTTTTTTTCAAACTTGCACGACAAAATGACGTCACTGTACTTAGTATAAAAGGAAATAAAACCCAACGAAAATTTCGACCAGTAAAAGATGAAAGTATTCCTTGACGGTCGTAACAATATTATGCCGGCCTGTCTGATTTCTTCATTTTGCCGAGTTAATAATTAAAAATATACATAGCGTGTTCAGAACAATATTATAGCCAAAAGTCTAATACATTTAACCAAAGGTTAATAACTAATACATGAAGTAACATTAGGCACATATAATAAGAAATAACTTACCTTTTCCACAACGATAAACCCACTTTTAGGTTCAGATGAATATGGGTTAAATATAAGCAACACTTATGATGATTGTCTTATAAATTTTCTTGTTTTAAAAAGAACTCACGAGATATCCGTTCTCTGAATCTGTAATACGCTGAATGAGATCTGAGTAGAAATATTTAACAAAATATACCACGTTAGTCGAGGCGCTAGTTTGTCCATATTGAATATTCATAAGTAGTAACCGGATTATATGCAACATAAAAAGCTCGGTATATGCATGAAAACTGGCAGAATATGCAACATTAAATGATACGTTTTAGGAACAAAAAAAAACGAAGATTTTTTTTTTATTTCAAATTCAGCATACTATAATTAATTAGTAAAATATCCATTATATTTGATCATAGGTACAGTAACATTATATTTTTGTAAACGTAAAACATTAAGTCCTCTTCCAAATGTTCAGTAGTAAGATTGTCACTTCAATCATTCAAAATATTTTTATAAGTGGAAAATGATCGCTCCACATCCACTACGGTAACTAGACAGAATTTGAACTTGGGTGCTATGTCGGTAGTTATAGTTTCTGGCAAAAATATGTTTCTGGTAAAATCTATGGATAATATGCAGGATGCATATTTTAGAGAAAATATGACATATATATGGGAACGTCTCAAATATGTAAATGCATATGTAAATATGCAAATGCATATAATCCGATCTCTATTCATAAGGCATGTTCACGGCGCGGTGCAAGCACACCTTGTGGCCACATGATATTTGGCCCGCACTTACTAACGCGCACATTGTAGTTCAATCCAGATCTTTCCTGCCGTCCGGTTGAGGCCAGATTTCTGAACAACCGATGCGTCGCTTTTATTCATATGCCGAAGCGCATGACGGCACAACGAGTGATCATAGGCTTTCTTTAAAATGGTATTGGTTACCATGATGCTCTTCGCCGCCTTTCAATGAAGGAAGGCCATCAGTCGTGGAACGAGAAATGGAGGCTAAGCCCGTCTCTCTTCGCAGGACCATTAAGAAGTAGGGTTGAAGAAACCATAATGCGGGTTATCGGGTCGCCGTGATAGTGTGTTCTAACCGAAGTGACATAGATGCTCGCGGATGTGCTGCGTATCCGGAAAGGAACAGTCGGTACTGTCTCCAATGCGACAAAAATCCCACCATACGTCCCAGGATTGTCCAGCCTGAGATAATAAGTGCAACGCTTTTGTAACAAGCGTCGGAAGTAACCTCTGCTATCCGTGGTAGCAGCCATGGTCAAAGCCGTCTTACCCCTATTTGTTGTGAAAGGTAACTTACAAGGGGCCAGCAGGGTTTGCGGGCGTGAAAGGACTGCGACTGCGCCCTTTGCGGCCCCGATCGAGACCGCGGAGTTTTGATTGGAGTTATTATGAGTCTTCCAGACCCAGGTTATGGTTGACCGGATGTCATTTTACTGATGACTTGATGCTAAATCGGAAGTCCCGAGATAACCGTCCACCCGTCACAGGTTAGACGCAAAAATTACGGGTATTGTGAACATGGCTATGAACGCTACCTTAGAGCAAATGCGGTCAATTCTAGTATAAAAGTTATAAACGTACGCAAACAGGTTATATTAACTGAATTAAATTAAGGAACATAAAATTAATGAAGGTACTTAGAAACTACCAGCTAATTAATTTAAAGTTATATGCCGTTTTTACACCCGACGCTTAAAAGGCTTTGTGGCCTTCGTAGTCACGTTGGTCACCGAGGTGTTCGTCGTCCAAAAACAAACCTTACAATCATTATGATCCAAGCATCTGTATCATATACAAAACCGGATTTTGCTCGCGGCTTCCCCCGCGTGAATGAGTTTTCCGGGATTAAAGTCCTGCTATATAATTTCTCGGGATAGAAAGTAGCCTATAACCTCTCCAGGGTCTTATAATCTATTCAGTAGATTTTGAGAAAAACGATAACATACAGACAGACAGAAAAGGACACTTTGTTTGTGTGAGCTTATAGATTTAAATAAAACATTGACGGTCTGATCTATACAAAAAGGACTTGGATAATCTTGAGGTCTGGTAGTTCGTCTTTTGGGTTGCGATTTAATTAAAGGCACAAAATGATTCTAAACTTGTACAAGATTCCAACTTCGAAACGTCAGGAGTATAAAAAATAAAACAAAATTGTCAAACTACATTATTTCGACCACCGAGTTATATTTAGTAGAGGACATAAAATAAATTTAGAATTAGTTGCCATTTTTGTAAGGAGTTCGAAGAGACATTCATTATAACAATAAAAAACAATAGTTTATTTAGATTTTTTATTTTTCTCCCACAGGTTATGGACCATTTTAGTAAAGTATGCGACTCCGGGAGCGTTGACTTTCTCGAAGAACGGCTCTTGTTCTAGCCGTTTTATCCAATCGTAGCAGAGGGGGAATCTGGAACAAAACAAGAGTTTTATTTTACAAATAAATTATTCCTTCCTAATCGAATTTCGGCCACTCATAACGGAGATCAGCCACGAAGGAAATATAGGGCAGTGTGTGTGCGCAATACACAAGCACTCTATGTTCTTTAACTCACATAGTCTGTTGAGACGGGAATCCGACATGACCGGAGGGAGCTTTAGTGTTGCCCTCCAATGAGAATGTAACACCTTTAGTTCTATAAGAGTCTGTTGGTTATTGGGCATATATTTACTTAGCTCGTTGATACAAGGAGCCTTAGGGAGTCGAGAAGCCACTGTTTACCCACAGGACCTTTTTGAACCAGGAGGTGCCGATGGCTTAGAGCGCCACTATTTTGAATTGTTATCATGGGATATAATGGTTCTGCTAACAGGGAGTCGAGAAGCCACTGTTTACCCACAGGCCCTTTTTGAATCAGGAGGTACCGATGGCTTAGAGCGCCACTATTTTGAATTGTTATCATGGGATATAATGGTTCTGCTAACAAAAATACAGTTAAGACCAAAAAAGGTCGCCAGAAATTGGATGCAAAATTTTTCTACTCGGAGCGCTCTATAGACTTGTATATTATTGCCTAGTCAGTACAGCATGACATTAAAACAATGATAAACATTGGCAAAGCGATTTTTTTCTAGTGTGCGCTGCTGGTGGAAGCACGAAAATTACCTCCCACCCACACCAGCTACACCCATGACGACATAGACCTATAAAAAACAAAGAATATATGCAAGAACCACAACTCACTTATCAGGATCAGTTCTGTGTAAAGCCTGCACGGCAGTAGCAGTGGAGCCGGCGGAAAGGTCCGCCAGCGTGAGCCGATCGGTTGCGATGTACTTCCGATCAGCGAGGTAGTCTTCCACCACGCCGTACAACTTCTCTATCTCCGCCTGGTGCTCAGGCGTCAGCCCTGACAGCTGCCCCGTGAAGGTTAAGAACTAAAAAATAAATGTAGAGTCTGAGAATAGTCCGCGCTCGTAGATAAGATGCCTTTCTACATCTGTTAACGTTATGTATGAGAATGTCATATCCTAGCGCTAGATTTATGGACAGGTTACGCATTTAACAATTGACTTTTCACAATAACACTTTTCAAAGTGGTGTGGCGATAGTTTATTAATTTTGTGAACGGAACGGTTTGTCGAGGCGAGTTCAAAGTCTAATTGATAATAAAGGGTTGGTATTATTATTTATACAATAAACAACTATGAGACGTACTGCCAAACTCCTGATGGGGACGAAGAACATGCCTGCGTTGAAAAACATGCACTGGTCGACGATACTGCGCGTGCGCAGGTCGCTTGGATACAGGCGTTCGCGATGCTCCCCGCCGTACTTTTCCAACAGGTACTTCAGAATTGAGTGACTGGAACCAAGAATACATTCTAAATCAATTTTATGCCTTCATCTCTACTCGCTTTTTAATTATTATCATGGCATTAATCGCATATTTTTAAATATTACAAATATACGATGCATACCTTATACGTATTTTTTTTTAATTATTATACAGGCTCTGTAAAGTGTCCTCACTGTATCTGATGGTAAGTGGAGGGTCCAATAGAATGTCGGCTGAAGAGAGATGATTACCCCTCGACAGTCGGTACAATTATGCCGGACTGTTGGAACCGGATTGCATACACAGGATCATCCCGAAACGCGACACACTTACGTGGTTCACTATGACGGGTTTTAACACCTGGTGTACGGTGGTCGCTATCCGAGCGGATATAAAACATATCCTACCACCAGCAATATGGCAGTGCTAATAATTAAATACCTTTCACATAAAGTGTAGTCTCCATCTTGCAGAACAGGTACTGTTCGCATTGGATTTAACTGAAAACATAATTAGACAACAAAATAAAAAAATATCACCAACAATATCGAACTAAAACTTATATTGAACTAAATAAGAAATCCGTCTACTTTATATTTCATAGTGTGTATGAAAAAAAAACATCATCATATTAACGCTATTATTTACTTTGTTCTATTGTAAAAATGTGAAAATTTGACTTATATATTAGACCATAGTATAGACAAAACCACACAATGTAGCATAATTATTTTTAATTATGCATAATTATAAAACATTTTATTGATTACAATCATGACAGCGATAATTGGTATTATTAAGTCAAGTTACACAACTCGTTTACCATGGATTTTTTTAGCATATTGCGCTCTTCAATCAATTCCAATACCCTGTGAATTTCTTTTCTACCATAAAATTGTACCAAACCAGCATTTCGTCGAAATATACTAATAGACTATCAATCGTTTCCAATAAACGATCTCAATCTCAATCTTCAATCCGATCCTGAGGATGAACCAATCAAAATAACTTATTTATAATTGGTCAATAAATACTTTGTTCTGATTGGTCAATTTTTGAGACAGATCGAAAAAGCGATTGGGTTCGTTTATTGAAAATGGCGGTATGACGCACAAAACTTACCTTTTTAAACTCCGGTGTCATGTGCTCCATTTTGTATAGGTTCACGTCTTTAATCTCCATATCTAGGCTGAGTATGTCGGCGAGCATCATGACGGACCGCGCCGGCGGACTCGCTATAGCTCGGTGAAGGATTAGCCGCGACATTGTGACACTGAAAAAATCTGTATAATGTACGTAATTATAGTTTTTTATTGACTTAAAGTCTCGCGTATTTTCTATCGCAGCCATCTAAGTACAATAATAACGATTATAAAAGCAATTATGTACTCATTATAAATCCTATTATATTGTTAGACCTTGTAATTGGCATAAAACAAACTCTAATTAATGAAGTGAATTTCTTCACCTTGACGGCCAGTGGCAGTAGCGGCCTTAAGGGGCAGGGGGTGGGCGAACCGGCATCCACCCGGGGCTTCGCACTTAAACGAGGGATGTTGCGATGTCCAAATAAAGACTCTTTTATGTACGAAGGTACTTACTACCCTGGTTACCAACGCATCTTAGATTTTGTCTGCGAAGTTATTGTACTATGAGGCCTTTTCTTTTTGCTTCCTCCCGGGTCCTTATGCCGCCTAAGGCCACCACTGGGCAGTGTGAAAATTGACAATCCAAATTTATGGTGATTGGGGACATGAAGCCATTAGTACTAACCATAACTTATAAAATATACCTTTGAGCCCAAGCCTAGGCATTCCTATAGATAGGTTACCCGGGCTACTGATATTAATACTAGCGACACACATTCGGGTGATAGAAATGAATGAATACTGAACTATGATTAGTTATTTAAAGTCGCCTACTTAGTTAGATATACTGCGGTCATAATGAAAAAAAGTCTCTTCTCTTACATTTATTTTTATTACAATACATAACGTATCGTATATACATGCGTAAAACAAACAACTTTAACATTTTCTATTTTAATTTTGTGTAAAAATAAAATTATATAAAAGTTATTTTCCTTGTGACGGCAGTATAAGAGGGTTCGATGTTGATAATAGTAGAACTAGTAACTATAAAAAAGAACTAATATTGAAGGAAACCGAAGTTTCATTATAGAAGTTGATATATCTGACATACTCAAATTTAAACCTATTCAAGATAAATCATAACTATTTTACCTCACTCTTACTAACATTATAAATGTGCAAGTTTTTGAAAATGTTTGGAAGTTTTTAGTAGTCAATTACGTATAAACAGCTGAACGGATTTGGATGAAAATTCGCACTAGAAAGATCATGACCTGAATTAATCGGATTTTCTATTAGAACCATTATTCTTGAATAATGTATAAACAATATTACCGGAAGATAAAAATATATTTTAGTGTAAGTATTAACTCGTCACTTTCATTCTAAACATATAAAAACACCAACAAAACAGATATTTTCTATTTAATTCCCTAAACTGATGTTCAAACATATTACATGCTATAAGTAAAAGGTATGAAACACATAACCAAATATGATAATAAATATGATATTTATATAACCTATAAAAAAATGATTTTTTTTCTGTGTGTCTTAGTAACCGGTGCCATTACTACTCTGATTACTACAGTCGTATTAGTTAAGTAACACTGGACATTTAATTCATATTTAGTTTCATAATAACTGAAAGATTTCAAATATTTACGAATAATTAGTGCTCATACGCCGGGTCGTAACCCGCACGTTAAATGCAATATCTATTAACGCTGTAAAATAAACATTGAAATAAAGAAACCACATCCAAAACAGATTAGTCATTTTTGAAAAACGCGGAAATCAAAAGAGAAGTACACACAAGTCGAATATAGAACCTCTTTTTTTGAAGTCAGTTAAAATAAGCTCTAAATAAAGTAATAGATGCAGCAACTTACCTTACTTATTACTTTCTTTCGAGTTAGCTGCACTTTATAATAAACTTACATCGGGTTTTATTTATTTATTTATTTTGAAATTCATTCATCGAGTGTTTTGCACCTGCAAGCCGTAATTACAATGCGTGTCTATAATAAAATAATCCTCTATAAACAGATTAACACGTCAGTGATCTTTGCCTTGTTATTTCAAACTATACAATCTTACATAATTGTTTTTTATTGTTAAGTCACATTTGTTTATCAATAACCTAATGTCGTAATTCAGTTTCCATCGACCTTGGCCGGCAATGTACTTCGGACCAAATTGTTGAACTTTCTGTGTTGCTAGTCACAATTATAAGTACTAACAGAAACAATGAATATCATTTAATATTGTTTTGCAATGTATTTTATAGTGTTTTAAATAATAATAAGTTATATTATTAATCATGAGGATAATCGCGATTACAAAGTTTGAGTTTACAACCCACGTGAGGCGCGGTGCGGTTATAAATAAAACTAAACATTTTACTATGACAAGAGCCTATGTCGAGAATACGTGACGGTTTTATCCATAATAAGCCTGCACAAAATCCGAGTGTGTATGTACGGCATATTCTTGCTGATAAATAAATCCATAGACGGGAACATCTTATCTTATATCCTATTATTTTATCTTAGTTCTTACTTCTCACTTGCACATATGTTAATAAGTGGCGTATATATTATTATATTATGTTTGAATTTTTTATTTTATTTTGAAATAGATATCGCTGGCATCATACAGATGGCGCTATAGATATCTACAGTATTAATTGTAAGTAGCTCACAAAAATCACAAACTAAAAGTGAATAAAATTTTACTAAGCTCACTTAAGCTGCATATCAAACCTATAAG
>NW_023593116.1:0-26725 GCF_014839805.1 Manduca sexta
GAGTCCGAGGGTGTTCCGTATGAGGTGACGGAGGGCCGTACGACGAGGGCGGCTCGACGCGCACACGCAGGTCACCGCCGCGACCATCAATAACGACTTTAATACCTGTACATACAATTTATATATAAATGAATAAAGAATTTTTATACACAAACAATATTTTTATACATATAATAATATTATATAATTAACATTTTTCAGTATCAATTAACTGATAATAAAACGTGTTATATCCACGAATTATTTTGGTGAATAAATAATAACACTAAGGCACTTTGAAAAGATTCCGTTTCCACATACCACTTTGTCACACATCCTGAGCACTGGCTGTAACGCTGGCTTAGACAGTGTAGTGTCCATTGACCAGACGCCACCTGTGTTTATAACAGATGTACGCTCCATATCCGGGGTTGTGGGCACTTTCGATGGTTCAAATACCTTGCGCAATGTGATGGTGCTAGCGCGCTGTCCCCTACTGGAGGTTCATCAAACGCGCCGGTCGTCGGCAAAGGGCATCTAGTCACTTGACATGTTTATACTTAGTACATATCACATATTTGTTTAATAATCATTGTATAAAAACGAAATATTATTAAATTATACATATAAAAGCTGACCTCTGGTGGAGCGTTACAAATGTTTGCACATATCTACTGTTCGTATCTACTCATTCGTATTACTTATGTAATTCAACACTGTGTACGTAACCTGAAGCAGTAATGTAATAAAATATTAAAAATGTATACCTACTTATCTGGTTAAGAACAACACATTGAGATTCAAATTTAAATGTTAATAGGTACGATCCGCGTTAGACGCCACACGCAACACAAATTGTGGGTTTCCATGTCATGTTTATGCGAACCTATTATCGTCTTTTTAGCGTGTTGTTCGTAGATATGTCATACTGGAGATCTAGCTCGGACGAACCATCAAATACGAACTTTTACAATCTATCGAACAATTCAAAAATTTATAGGTACCAGGCCACAGACTACCACAGACCCACAAAAAAATATTAGGTACTTACGGTAAACTTAAACCAAAATGTATCGATACTGATTATCCGAGAGCGAAAACCACCGTATCGAAAATTTATCATAAACAAAAAACATCTTCATTTAAGTAATGTGACATACTAATATTAGACTTAAAAGTAGTTAAAACATCTACTTAATCTCCGGTTTATTAAGTGATACAATTTTTTTATTTTTTAAAATTAAATATAAAAAAATTAAATAATAAGTATATAAAATACATATTACACTCGCCAATCTTTCGGCGAGACGCGTTCTTTTCCGTAGTATTCTAACTTTATGCACACAGCAATAGATTAAATATATCATACTAACTAGGTATTACTAATTGATTTTACTAAATTAACTTCACGTTTTTTTGCCTTAATTTAGTAACACGTGAAATAAATTCAAGATAAAATTACGCAGTTCCGAAACCTACCTTAAGCGTAATAATATAATTGTATGAGTTATTGATTAGGTCGCACGAAATTTAAGATTTCAATTGACCTAATACCATGGGAATAGCCTGTTTTTAATTCCGGGGGAGGAGAAGGGGGAAAATTTCATTTAAGATATGTTAAAGGAGGAGGGGCTGCGCCTCCACCTGCCTCCAGCCATGCATAAGATTACATCATTGGAATCTAACAGTTTTCGAACTTTATACGAAGATGCTCTAAGCAAACTTTAGTTTTAGATCCTAGATAATTATGGCAACTGATCAAAAAAATCGCAAGGAATTTATCGATATATGGTAAATAATTAAAGATTATAAGGCGATACAACAATGTGTATGAGACATGATGCCTGCAGCAAATAATTATTAGATAAAATTTATGTGATGAAAGTAGCAACTTCTTTTTGTTCTCTGACATTTCTAGGCAGCCAAAACTAAACAATATTACATGAAATTTATGATCATTTTGAATCTCACTATTGGTGCTATTATGTTGTACTTCTGGTTAAATGGATGACACGTTAAAAAAAGGACTGATTGATCCGAATAATATCTTATTAGATAGGTAACTATAAGTTATTTCGAGGTAAATTTTAAGTATCCCCATTGCTGTAACGTAATAAACAAATGATAGGTATAAACCGCCAATGCGTTTTTACGAATAATTTACGCCAAATCAATCGTGTATTAAATCAAGATACCTCACACCTAAATACTCAATCTTTGTCGTTAGGTACCTTCTCCAAGAAACCTAAGTAATTTAATAGGGGCACGGCGGATTCTCCGAGTACTTGTAGAAACATTCCCGCCCTCACACCCACCACTACAACTCCTGTAAGCCAGGATCAGCAGTGGCACGCATTTTATGACACCGAGCAGTGAAGCTCGGCGAGTCTCAGGGAAAACTAATATGTCATTATCCCGCAACGAAATTAATCAAATGGAAAGATAGGGAGGAGTTGGAAATATTAATTGTCCACTTCCCTCCAGAGCAATGCGGGTGACAAAATCATGATGTAAGGAGGCGATTTAACCTCAAGGATAGGGACGTTTACAACTAGATAAGCTAGTTATAAAGCACCACGGATAAAATTAAATGAAAGGGTCCTCACATGAGCTGTTAGATTTGATTACAATAGACATGGCAAAACGCCGGAAAGCACGGAAATTCCGTCTAGTCTAAACAAGGTCCATGTAGTATACAACCCCAGATGTTATTTGCATACTGTTTAACATGATGTTGCGCTCTTTATGCCAGAGACCACACTCCCAAAGTACGTGATGAGCAGATTGTTCAGCCTCGTAACCAGGTGTAGAGCATGGGCACGCAGGAGAATCAACCAGCCTAAATGAGAACAGTTTACCCTTAAAATTACCATGGCCGGTAAGAAATTGCGATACAGTAATCTATTTCTAGCCAAGTTTTAATTAGGCGATCGCGAACGTACGGAAAGTATTTATATAAATGACGCCCTTTCGAAGACGAGTCCCACCTACATTGCCATTCATTTAATAACTCGTTGTGTACATCAGTGTGCGGTTTTAAATAGTCTATCGATTCTTAAGAGCTCGCGAGACGTAAGAAACTTTTATCCATATCCTCTCTGGTTGAGTAATACATAGCGGCGCGACGCTGTACCTCCAAATCGACAGGGAGTACACAGGACAGGCAAAGCTTCTGTACTAACAGTTCTATACGCCTTGCACAAGAATATCAACGCCAATCGTTGACTCTCGAGCAGTTTCCTGCGCACAGCACCGATAGTTGCCCTATCGGCCTATACAGGTGATCCGTATGTAATGCAAGCTAAGTAAGTCGCTCCATAGATGATTTTGAGAGTTCCGAGTTTCCGAGTACTTGCATCGGTTCAAGTACAAGAAGAGCCCGGCGTGCCAATGTGACCCTGACGTTCGGGAGACAGTCCCACATCTCCTACTCGAAAGTCCCGTTCACGAAATGGAACGGTTTAATATAGAAAATTTATTACAAAGTAAGATAGATTAAGGTAATTTAAGTAGCATAGTTAACGATAGAGATAGATAAATAAGTTTGTAGAGTACTGTAAGAAAATAGTTAGAAAAAAAGTAGTAATAATAAAAATTACTAGTTATATAATAAATATTATATAAACATTATACATAGTAATTTATATAAGATAAGCATGTAAAAATAGATTAATGGAGTAAGATAAATAGAATACAAGAAAACTATATTAGTAATATAAGATAAATAAAAGTAAGATAGTATAAACTAAAATAGGATAACGTTATAATAAGTAAGATCAGTTCAAATAAAACAAAACAATAAAAAGTTAAAAATAATAAAAATGTCTATTGTCCTGGATAGGAGGAACAAAAAAAAGTACTTTAATAAGCTTTAACTCAGTTTTCTATAATATTATCACACTATTAAATTTATTCATTGCTTAACTACCGTCTTACATGTGAGGGTACCTGTCTCGATAGATAGGTACTAGTGATGTAACGAATGTCATTTTTTGAACATTCGCGAATGAAATGCGAATGCGAATATATTCTACCGACATTCGCGAATGCGAATGTTTAGTTTTTCAAATTTGGCGCCAATTTTCTATGGCTAAATAGTTAATTAATTGGTATGTTTTAAAGAAAGGTTATAGTTTATTGTAGAAGAATATTGTTTTAGTTTATTTAATATATTCTTTAGATATTTATTCAAGATGATAATTATCTAAACATTAAAAGTTATGTAAAGACTGATAAAAAAATTATAGAAGAATTTGTTTTTGTTTCTTTCAAATGCTTTTAATTTCTTACTTGCTATTGTGTTACAAGATCTAATGAGAATTGAATTTTTAAGTTTTATTAAAGTAAACGAAATAATTTTGTGTTGACCTCATAGCGCTGCCATACCGCACATGCAGTAGAACTATGCCACGGAGGCATTCTCCTATTATCTTCAAATATTTTTTTCTAATATTGACATTCGCAAAACATTCGCAGAAATTTTGCGAATGCGAATGCGAATATCCAAAAATATGCGAATATTCGCGAAAGCGAATGCGAATGCGAATATTCGTTACATCACTAATAGGTACAAACTATTTTTTTTAAATACCTATACGAGGTTTTTGATCTCAAATAAGCATATACGCAATTATACACACGTAAGCACTATAAGCGTACACAAACTTATACGCGTGTTGCATATAATTTGCACTCATAGCATGCATGACCCTTGCGTTTGAGACGGTAATAAGACAAAATACATCCATAAAATAGGCAAAACATACGCTAAATGCGTAAGCGCGGTTAATGATTATAATCGTTTTGATACGCACTCAAGTAAGTCGAATTTAAAAACTCCAGGCTCACTGTGCGTCTTAATGTAAAATGGAAAGGTAGGTTCGATGTATTGCGTTATATTGAAAGTGAAAACAAAAATAAGTGTACCTTTACATCAAGTAATCATTCTTTATGGTTGCTTTTTGTTCGCGGGAATTATTGACCCCAGACTGACCTGACACAAGCCTATAATGTGGAAATACTAGGAAGATGTGCAAGTGAATGCTTTAGCAGGCGTCCATACCAGCAAACCGGTAAATGTAGATATACACTAAACCATGCAATATTTCATATTGGTCCAATATTTCTAAATGAGCCGAACCCAAAATTAAATTAAAGCAAGCTTTTCTTAATTATTATACGCTAGACGTAACCTAAAATAAGAAGGATGAATCATATAAGAGTGTGTGTGTGTAGATTAATAAATAAAAAGAAACAGAGCTTCTGTTGCGGCACTTGTGATTAGCTTGGTGCGAGATACAATTGATTAGTGTAGATGGTTGTCACACCGAGTGTCACCCTCAGTAGTCTGCAAGCGACACACCATCAATCATTGCTATATAACAGCTATTTTGAAAAAAAGTGTGAAACGAAAAAAAAAAAAAAGCAATATTCTTAAAGTGAGTAGCTCAAAATATACGCTAAATATATTCATTTAGACATAATTAAGCAAATGGATAACAAGGTTACAACAATTTTTTAAAAATCTTAGAAGGTAAGCTTGATACATCTATAAAATTCTTTAGGTACTAACTTTTAAGTAGTAATAACATTATTGTAAAACATCAAACGTATTTAACTGTTTGATGTTAAAAAGAAGGGTTATTACGACATCTATGGCAATCATGGAACGATTATAATAATTATTACTTGATTACTTAAATACCTATATATAGTTTCTCCTCGGACTGAATCTATAAAAAGTGTGTGACGAAGATGGTATGGTAAAATTTTGAGAAAAAAATTCTTCAATTGGACCAGTATGAGCCTGTTTGGAATTTAATCTTAGCCTCGCGTTTAGTACCTACCTATTTAATTTAAAATTTAACTAATAAATGACAAATATTTTTACATTGTAAAATCAATGATGATTAATCAATGTTGGATAATATAATATCACAATACCTACTATTTATACCTATTAATTTTGACATACATTTTGGAGGGTTAATTTTTTATTTGATAATTTAAATATTACGTTGGTACTTGGTAACTATTAACTGCGTATTTGGTTAAAAAGAAGATTGAAAATTTCTTTAGTGTCTATTCAAATTTTACGATCAGATTTTGTAACAAAATAATATTATTTATATGTTTGGATTCCACTTACATAACTTTACTTATGATAAAGGAAAATAAATAAGGAAGTAAAATTTATTATCTCCTAAAATGAAATAGGAAGGTTTTAGATTTGCATACAGCAACTTTTATAGCATTATGTCCGAATACGATTTAAACAGAAATTTTGTATAAAATCATTCCAATATACCTAAATGCATTAAATTCTAAAATAGCATTCATAATAATATAGGTAGAATTATACCTGGGTTTGATATGTTATGCTCAAAATATGTCTATGTCATCATCATCATCATCATGATGATCCCGAAGGGTGCTGTATGTATGTAGTACGAAGACTAAATACAAGTACTTAGGACACTACGAGTTCTCTGGTTTGTCTGCGCCCCATGACCGTCCGATGGCCCTTATATTTCATTTTATTAGTATTTTCGGAACACCTCCCATTCCTTACCTTCATTATCCTCATTACTTCCCTTTAAGTCGGAGCACCAACATGATTCTATTTGAGTTGTGTATATGATGCGGAAGATCAATTGCTTGTTTGCCGTACTATGTTATAGATATTTTTTTAACTCTATTTTATTTAATTTCCAGATGTGTACCTAATAACATGCAGTAGTGGTTTCATTCAGAGATATTTTTTCATAACCAGATAAACATAGAACCTAGAAATCTTAAATGATTCCTGTCTATTAAGACATCATTACCGTATAAACAGTAGGTTCATTTCATATGCGACCCGCAAATCGTCAACATCGCTACGTATGTAGCACGCAATTATTGTCGACAATAAATAAGAATAGTGACGTGTACGTATGTTTTCGTCCTGTAGGTACATACCATGTTTTGCACATATTCTGTGAAATATAAAACAAAAACAAGGCTCGATCGTAATTAAAAGTAGTAAAAGTTTAAACCCAAAGCACAAATAAGTATGATTTTTAAACGACTCCAAAGGAGAGAGGTTAACTATTCATCGTTATTTCTTTTTCCGTTAGCTAAGTGATAATTTTTTGCTCCGTGTTTCGTTTGAAATAAATGACAAAAACTACTCAAAATCAAATAGGTTTTGATGATTGAACTTTATGTACGGTTTATTTAGAGGTTATTATTAAAACACAACCAATTTAAATTACACATTTTTCTTATTTGTTTGTTACTTAGCTTAGATGACATTTTATTTTAGGCATTGACTCAGAAACAATATTATTAAACATCCATATAAAAATAAAAACAAGAATAAAAGGAAGATTGCAATTTTAATTATTTCTTACGCTGTATTATTTTATTTTTGTCGAATAGGTGACGAAACAACATATTTGAGACGTTAATGCCGATATTGGCTAGGATTCGGTGAAAGTTTCATGCAACTCCATTCAAGGTTTTCATCAATTGCATAAATAATATTACACATTTTCCGATGCAACAATAATGAATGCCTGGGGCTTCTTTGTTAGTATGTACTTGGTTAGATGTGAGACGGCATGGTTGCGAATTTTCTCAATTTACACATACTCGTACACAAGCACAACAGTATTCTGTGAATATTTAAGAGAATATAGGTAGATATACATATTCATATCTTTTGAGTATTGTTCTTTCATAATTTTATTCAAGGCCAAATTTTGCGCTGCAATCTATTGGTAATACAATATATAAAAATTCGTATTGGCTTTAATTAAAATAAGTTAACTGTTACACGAACTGACCTTTGACTTCCATATATACGTTTAATAGCTAGTTTATGTAATCAGCCCATGTTAAGCTTAGAATTAAAATATTTAAATACATTTTTATTCAATGTGCTGGACATAAAAAAAATATTTGCATAAAAACGACATGAACGTAATGAAAATACATTGATGTCTTATTTTTACTGGTTTTTGCTTGTAGTAATTAATATGATCACCTTAGATTTTTGTCTGAAAGCACCATTCTAGTAATGCAACCACAAATCACATGTATTCTTAGCTCCTTATATATAATACGTCGTTACATAACATATTAATCCCGATGTCGCTGAATTTTTCATATCCTCCCACTCTCATTTAATATATTCGCACCTACCTACTAATCTCTAGCCATCATCGAATGATATGTTGTAAAATGAAATCTCTTCTGGTTTAAGTTCAGGAAAAGTTCACTCCCCTCGTTATTATATTTTGCGGTACAATAACATTATAAGTTATAGTAATAAGGTTTCATGACTAAATAACAGTAACAAAAGACAAAGTAGAGAAAGGGCGTCTATATCCTATAAGATACGATATTAAGTACTGATTTAACTGATACTCCATTTATACTTTATTTATAGTGATGTTAAAAGCCAGCAAAAGAATTAAAAACACCTACAGAATTAATTTTAGAAGTATCTACGTATTAAACATATTTTCACATATTTGTGTATCGAAGACATCAAACCATGTCAGTACACGGGTCTAATAAACTAAAACAACAACAATAACATGCAGTGAATATTTAATTGCTTGAAACGTGAGACAAACGGATAGCTGTTACTCCCATGCCTATGAGTTGACTTTGATGTTCTCAATGAAGCGTGCCTGCTATCCGGAACGATCCGGTTTGTAGTAGCCAACACAAGAAAATGGACTGGGTTATTCCGACAGCCATACAATCATTACTAATCTGTCGTAATTGGAATGCATACATAACGTACCGTTCTTTTTATAAAATACATTTCTGTATAAGTATATCTAAAGCATTTGTATTAAATCTCTGTACTCTTACTAAGTATATGTTTGTGTGTGTATCTCCGTATTTCGGTATATTCGCTTACCGAAAATTTTTATACCTATACGATACAGTATTTAGTTTTGCTAGATTTAAAGAATGTTTATGTTATAAACCAACTAAGAAGCTCACCTAACGTTTCATGTCAGTTTTCTCATTTCTGTAGTCTGGTAGATACTATTCCTATCTAGTCAACCATTCATAATGTAGAATGATGTACATATACACCGTAGGTCTATCACTTGGTGATTTAATAAGAGAATAAGTGTGACATAACTTTTTCTCATTATACCTACCTAATGAATATACAGAGTCATGTAAAAATAATAAGCAAACGTAAACATATTTTATATACATTTGCGAATAATATTAAAATAAATTCTTCCATAGAAAAATTTGGCCTTTCGTTAGGGACTTTTATGAAATATTATTTTCGATAAAAATGTTCTCTAAACGGTGTAAAAATTAAAGTTCTACCTCATACGTCGTGTGTATATTTTTTTAAATCTTTTAAAATTTTGCATCTGAAACATAGTCAAGATATGAAGTATTTATTATTTATTAATAACACCAACAGAATAAATTTGGGAATTGGGATACTAACCACTTTCGTTATGCCCACAGAAGAAGGATTCACTAGAGAAATATTGTGTTGCGAAATAAGTAGCTTTAGAAGTCAAAATGCTGGACCAACCTCATTTAAAGGTTATCTGAAAAAAAAAAACAGAGGAGTGACTGGCTTTCTGGAAGTATAGTAAGATAAAATAGGTCATTGTTTTTGTATGAACAAACAACAGTATAACAGTACTTTTGATAGCTTATTTCCAATACCTTGCTGTAAAGTCCAATTCATCTATGGCATCGTCGATGCAACACCGTCAATGATCCATAGTCATATATGTTGGTAACTCGTACGCTAGCTAAGTGGCCGGCAAACCTCACTTGGAATAAAAGAAAACAAAAACATCAAAGACTACCGATGACTAATGCTATAAATAATTTAATTGCAATTGATTTTAATTGATTAAAGATTACTTCAACACACGGAATGTTAACAGCCCACATAACAATTAAATCATTAAAATGTACACATTGCCGCGTATAGTCTCTATACTGTTACAAATAGGTTGAATGAAAAAATAAAAACAAAAATACATATAGAATGTGTCGCGTGATGAAATATTCTATAATTTCTAATATTGTTGTTATACCTAATTTTTATAACTTATAAGAAATATAGGTACTTAGCAAGCTAAATTTCCTCATATTGAGGTCAGTTTCATAAGTTTTGTAATTCTCTTCCAGATATTTAGCTTTATCATATTACTATGTGGGAGCTTTAAAATAACGCAGGCTTCACAAAAATATGCGTTAAAAGAAATCAATAATACATTTATGTCCGTATTTCAAACATATCACAAAAATATGAGCTCTTCAAATGAACTTTTCCACTGGGAGGACTACAGCGTGTTATCGGCTATGTTACTGACATCGTGTGCTATCGGCGTATTTTACGGATACTTTGGAGAAAAACAAACAACAGGTGATGACTTTTTATTAGGCGGGTCATCGATGGGGACATTGCCCACTGCTCTAAGTCTCGCTGCAAGGTACTTTGATTTCACAAAATATTATAGTTTATCAATTAAAATTGCGTTGTTCCTATCATTGTTTATAATAAATATTTTTTTAATTTCAGTTTTATAACAGCAATAGAATTACTGGGAAACCCGGCCGAAATGTACATGGCCGGTGCACAGTTTTGGATGATATGTATAGCATTTGTATGTGTTGTGCCTATTGCGAGCAATTTATATCTGCCAGTCTTTATGAGGCTTAGGTTAACGTCGTGTTATGAATATTTGGTAAGTAATTTTGAAATTTAAACATCTATTATGATAATTTCACTAGTATCTAAATAACTTATTTGCAAACAGAAAAGTGGTGACTCGTAAAATATAATATTTGACAATATTTATTGTATCAATTTATGTCAGTAAAATTTTATTTTACATTTACCTATTCCATGCTACTTACAATGTCAATTTGGAAATGTTTATTATAAAGTTATTACTTGAATCATTTAAATTAATTCGGATTTAATTTTAGGAAATACGTTTCTGCAAATCACTAAGAGTGTATGCCAGTGCACTGTACATAATGCAAATGATATTATACACGGCGGTGGCCGTGTATGCGCCGGCGCTTGCGCTATCTGATGGTAAATAGACATTTTAATGATATTATTTACTCGACTTCGACATCTCATTTCATTCGCATTATACTTTTGCTATTTCCTGCATCTGTGCCGGGCATTAGTCATGGTTAGATGGAAAACGCTAGGGGAAACAGCAGATCGTGTCATACCCGGGCATTTCAGTCTGTCAAATTTTTTTTTCGGTCATTGTTAAAATATGAACAGTACCTACACTCTATTATTTTTGTGTACGACTACTGCTAAGTTAATGTTCATTTTTACGAAAATATAAGAAATTTGGGCTTTTTTAAAAACCATTTTATGCCAATTTTGTTATAAGGTATGTAAAGCAACTCTAAGTATATCATGGATGGAAGTAGATACATACCTACATAATAATATTATTTAGATACCATTTATGCCAATTGCACCGTATAAAGTAGTAGCATCGAAAGTATTGCTGTTATGTAAATTTTTATTTACGCAGTCTTAATTAATAATTAAAAATGAGAGGATTATCCAGCATCACAGTGAAACATATCATCATAGTTAATAATAACTTATAAGTATGTGTGTATGCTATTAAGACTCGATTCCACTAAATTAATTTAAAGTTTTAATTTTTATACAAGAGCATTTATAACACGTATCGAGCGTAGAGATTTTACTTAACAGTAAGCAATCTTAAAAATGATGTATAATGCTGACTTGTAGCAGCTATTATTGGTGATACTGGGTACCCAAAAGCGGGTAGTATAATATTTAGTTAAATCGACCCAAAATACTAAGTATACGTATAAAGCCAACAATAATATTGTACCTTCCCTCCATGATACTCTATAAAGCGACGCGCCATTGAGAAAGCGATGTGTTGGTATTCTAATTTCATTTTCTTTCAATGTCAATTTGGCAATACATGCGAAGCCAAATGTGCAGGCATGCCCACTGGTTCAATATTCAATGTCATGTTGAATATAAAACACTTTCCAGGTCGCTTATGCAATTATTTCTATTAGCACAAGATATCCACATACCTATAGTAAGATGACAGCTCATACACTTATTGCGTGTTGTTAAGTTTAGCCATCTTCTCTATAAACATATTTTTGTAACAAATGTACTTGAACGGTGTTGTTGCTTAAAAATATTTCATCAGTAGATATGCAACTTGCAAGTCTCTCAAGAAATGCATTCATCTACAATAATTTATTCAACAGTTCAACAAAAATTACTTACTAGATAAAAATTCTCATCTATATTAGAATAAATATTTTTTACAAAACCCTAATTCTATACTTAAGTAATCTTACGTAATCTTAAGAATGCATAACTGTCAATAGGAACTGTTACGTAACGTATAAATTATTAGTACCAAAAATTTAATGTGCGTGCGTGTGCGCACTATAAGGAATAATAATAACATTTCAAGTTACGCAATGTAGAATCTATAAAGGCCTCGGCGAGAATTATTTGATTGATGTCTGTCATCAACCTCACGTAATTTTAGGATAGGTACTAGAAAATAAAAAAATTAACAATATTAAAAACTTTTTTTTTGTTTATAATTACAGAAAGAATACATACCTACAACGATATTTTTGATACTGAAATAATACAATACCTACTTATATTTTAAAATTAACATGTATAATGTGTCCTATTTTTACCAAAACTTTAACTCGCATTATAAAATTATAAAAAATATCTATAGAGTAAAGTCTAACAGGTTATCTGATCTCAAGTTAGCTCTACCGTCAATTAATATGCCCAATACCAGAATCATAATTATGCTACTGGATGTAAAGAAAAGCAATATGAATTAGGAAACGAAGCGGGTTCTTTGGACTTTCAGAAATCTCACTTACAATATGTAATTTAACACCAAGTTGTCATCTCACGTTGGTATTCTAATTAAATTCGATTAAGTTTGTCTATTACTGAAATTATTTGTCTATTAATACTGTAGACAAACAATATGCTTGCAACAGCACTCTACCGCTTTGCTTAGAAACCTAGGAGAGTCCTACAACTTTTAACGTTTTACATTTAACCATGACATAATAAGGGAATGTATTCAGGGATAGAAACTGGTAACAACTATAAAAACCAAATAGTACCTAGTCAAAGATCTATAGAACAGCACGCTAGATATCATACGCTCTATAGAGTCTACAATATAATATATAAATTAAATAGATTGCTTGGTGATAGGTTTGCCTCCTATAAAATTACGGGACGGAAAATGAATGCACCAGTTGCGTCTCTGCCTACGCCTTCGGGGATGAAAGGCATGAGCAGTGACTGTGAATAGATTGCTCAAAAGTTATAAGAATTTTAGTGGAAAATAGAAATATACCTAACCACAAGTATTCCTAAATTAGTTGTCTACAGTCCTTGTTTTTAAACTACAATCGGGTTCATGTAGGCATGCCTTGTGTATCGCAATATAGCTTAAAGTAAAAAAGTTTGAAATTCTAAATCTATCTATATCTATATTTTCTATATGTATACTTATAATAAATCTGTAGAGGTCAATTCTGTTCATGAAATATATTGCCAAAATAACTATCAGGGGGTGATTAGGGATCGATACTGATGCCAAAAATGCAATTAGTAAGATTTTTGTCTGTCTGTCTGTCTGTCTGTATAACCGTTATAGAAACAAAAACTACTCGACGGATTTTAACGAAACTTGATACAATTATTTTTCATACTCCTGAGCTGGTTATAGTATACTTTTCATCACGCTACAATTAATAGGAGCAGAGCAGTGACGGGAAATGTTGGGAAAACGGGAGAAGTTACTCCATTTTTTAAGCTTCCGTCGCGTGTGCAACCTTAATGGTTAAAGCTACACAGTAATCATGTATGACGGAAATGACCGGACAATCGCACCACCTGCATACCACCATACATTAAAAAAACATCCCGACAAATTGAGCACCTCCTCCATTTTTGAAGCCCGAAATCCACGCGGGCGAAGCTGCGGGCGGAAGCTAGTCAATAATACATTTTGGCATTAGTTACGGTAACTCTGTCATCTATTTCATCTTATTCTCGTTCACACTCTAAAGGACTGGATATGGTAATAATAAAACACTTATTTGTTTAAATATACATGATATACAATGTATTTAATACACGCCAAATATAGTGAGAATTAATCCACAAAATTTTCACACAGCGACGGCATATCATATTTAGTTCAGTAGATATTTCATGACTCATAGACGCTTACGCATTCAATGAAGGCTACCTACATGCCCTATTGCAATCGCTTTACGACTATGAGTATATAATGGTTGTCATAATAACAGCCATAATATGCGAATAGTCCTCGTTTGTGTGCGTTTATATCCCCATCATGTAACGCACATGCATATCATTGCCTTTTTATATAAAAGGACTATAGTTTGATGATGCAATATTTTAAGTAACTTTGGTTGGCTATTTACTTTCGTACATACGCTATACTTCTACCCCCTACACTGGGTCTGATTCTACAAAAATATTTTTTATAAAATGCGCAGTTTAATTGGTACAACCTCAAAATTATGCCAAAATAATTATATTGGCAGTTACAACTGACGAATATATCTTGACCTATTTAAATATTCAATAATTCTTGTAATGGAATATATCTATTATAATTACTTAGTTGCTTAAATTACATTTTAATGATACTCAAGAGTTATTCGTTATAAAAAGAGAGACTTTATTTTGAACATTCCTTTGTTGGTTTCAAATAAATGTTTTATAAAACCGAAATTCCGATTGTTTTAACATTGATAAGAAAATTAATAGATTTATTTTTTCCAGTGACGGGTTTAAACACTTATTTAGCAGTATCTGTAGTATACGTCGTATGCATTTTCTATGCTTCACAGGTTTGTACAATTTTAAAATTAGTATTTTATGATATTTAAATATTCAGATTCATATACTTATGTGTTTGTTCTGTATTTTATGTTATTCTCTAAATAAAGGCCAATTTAATATTGTCACAGGGAGGAATGAAAGCTGTAATAATGACAGACACGTTTCAGTCGGCAGTGCTAGTCGGTTCCTTGGCCGTAATTTTAGCAATGGGCATTTCAAATATTGGCGGAATGGATAACGTCTGGGAACACGCTTGGAACACCAATCGCCTCCATTTCTTTGAGTAAATTCTTAAAATATATTAATAAATTATGGTCATTATGCCGGTTTCGCGACAACCTCCAGTGCGCTACCACTTGCCTGAATAGTTTTTATTAATTACAGATCAATAACCTTTCTTTTCGAAATAAAAACATATTGATAAATGTTTAAGTAAACTTTTATCTAATAATTAATGCCAATGTGGTGGTTCGCTAATTTAATGCATATTACTACTTTTTGAAAGCGACTATGTCGTTGTATTCTGACTCACGATTTCTTTTATTTTGTTTATTGTTGTCTTAATATTAAGCTCATAGTAGCACAATTCAGGATTTGGAATTGTAAAAACCTTAAAGATGCAAATTTTAAGTTAATTAAAAGACCACATGTTTTCTTCATTAAACTTTGTCTTATTTATACATAAAAAGTTATCTCTAACTGATATAGTTTCCATAGTACGATCGGTTGCAGTTTGCGACCACCAAGACTTTGTATGAAAAAAATAATAACCGCAAATAAAACAAGATACTTGAGTAGGTACGGTTTGAAGTCGACAACAATATTCCTTATGAGTATTTTTTAGTATTTTAATATAAACAAATAATTAAATATTTATATAATTTTTTCTTATTAATTAATTGTGTTGGATTTAAAGAGAAAAATAAACAAAATATTTTATTTCTATAAAAATTGTTTTATAACTTTATTTTAATTGTTTAACATAGTGGTCGCAATCTAACACAATAATGGTCGCAATTTTCATAATTTATGAATGTAAGTGCGATGTATTTTATTTTGTTTTACAAGTATATTTAGGCCTCATTTAGATGATCGCCAACTATTTAGTCCATTGAAAAGTTACATTTGGGGTTGCGTTTTTAGAGGACGCAATTTTATTTTTTTGTAGTGTTGGGGGGTCAGTGTAAAGCTAAAACCAAGTTTGTGGGGACGCCACCCTTGTCCCACGGCCGTCATCTTGAAAATAGGGGTTAAAATGGCTTTTACGTATCTCTTGAACTATTTATCTGACAAAAAAAAATTATAAACATTTTTTGTTGCAAATTAAATTCTCTAAAACTTTAGTCCAGTAACTTTTTGTCGTAGAACTATAAATAAAAAAGTTATAAGCAAAAATGTTAAGAAATTCAATGTTAAGCAATGTCTATTGCAACGTCATCAGAACGTGTGTTTATAAGGTTCATAATACTTTTTTTTGTACTCTCATTACGTACAACACAAACCCGCGGTTGTCGGCTTGTACGCGAATTACTTGGATCCTGAATCGCTTTGGCACAGATGAAGCAATTGTAACATTTCAATGAACTAATTATAGATATAAAATATTGATTCCTTTGAAGTTAGCAACTCAACTAAGTGGTCGCTAGCCGGCGCAATGGCTCTATTATACACAATCACACCGAATATAATAGTTTTCGTATAAGAGTAAGAAAAAAATCATTCAAACTTAAAAGCATCGGTCAATTTTTAAATTCAACATACTTGAATTAATTAAAACTTGTATCATGTATGTGATAAAGTTTATTTCATAATTAGTCGACGATAAATTTTTATTACTTTTAATTCGTGTGATTCATTTACTTGCTAATTGAATATCTATAAAGTGAAAGGTTAAAAAAAAATATTACCTACATTGCTATAAAACATTCAATAATTATTGTCAATCTGCAAAGTACCTAATAATATTTTTATTAAATTATATAAACCAGGATTGTAGGATATACAGGACTGTAGTTCATTTATTTAAGCAGATTTATTTTGGTACAAGGCCGATCTTAAAGCTTTACCTAACTACTTGCATATATTTAAAACAATAATTATAGGATATTATTATTTTCAGCATGAGCTTTGACCCAACCATACGACACTCGTTCTGGTCAGTTGTTATCGGGGGTACGATGTACTGGACCAGTATGTTCTGCGCCAATCAAGCCTCTGTGCAAAAATACTTGGCGGTAGAGCAAATATGGCAAGTACGCGTAGCGCTTTGGATGTCGGCGTTTAGCCTTATCGCAGTATATTCAGTCAATTTCATCACTGGGGCCGTCCTTGCGGTCTACTACGCGGATTGTGATCCAATTCAGGTAAACAAAGTTGACGTACTCTCCTACGTGTCACTGCTGCTTAAATGACTTGTACATTCTGCAGTAGGCATGTGATGTAACCTGATTTATGCGTGTTAGGTATGGGTTGAATTTTCATTATAATATGGCTAGGCGTTGTAAATTGCTAATTACTTACATTAGAGCGATCTACTTTGACTGACTATTTTTTCCCAAGTTCTAGGTGGAAAAATATTGTTACTAGTGGCTCTGGCTGACGTCCTACCACAGACTATATCTTATGTACTTAATCTACCTTTTATCTTTTATGAAAGAAAAGCGCAACCTATCGGGCCCAAAATTATCCTATGTTTCAGGCTGGAACTAACTAAACTATCACAAAATTTTTCATTAGAATCCGTTAGGTAATTTCGGAGATTAGTGTCTACGAAAAAATATTAAGGAACACAGCAAAATAGGAATCAGTCAAACCGGTTGAGTCGTTCTCAATTGATGCTCTTACATACAAATGGAAATTGATTTTCATTTACGTAATTAGTAACAAATGTTACATTTTAAAATGTTAAATCCAGCTTTACTTTTATATTTACACTTTAGAAAATTCATCCCCTATGGTGAATAAATGTTAAATATAGTGTATAAGTATTCGTATACTCAATGTAATAATAACAATACTTACCCCAGGCTGGTACGATCAACGCCGCCGACCGACTTCTGCCGTTGTACGTGATGCAACAATTGGGTGGAATACACGGCGTTCCGGGATTTTTCGTTGCGGGTATCTTTGCTGCAAGCCTTGGGTAAACAATAATAGACTTGTCAGAAGTTTTAAGTATTTTTTTTATCGTAGTTATCTTTACAGCACTGCTATATCCGTGACGTTCAAAGGCGTCCCCGTAACTGACTCGGGTTGATTTCATTACACATAATATGTGAAATAACCAGTGGAGAGCAGTTCGAAAACTGGATTTAATTTAACTTGCGAATGTTTGGTGCCTAGGAACATTCATTAATTGTCCGTTCTGTCTAAATATAGAAGAATTTGGTTCGGGATACTAATGGAGCTAATAAAAAAAAATAACCATTCGCTGACTGATGCACGTGGTTACACTGACGTTTGTTCCTCATTGGCAAGACATACAAAAATTAAGACGTTAATTAGGTCCTCCGCGATTGTAAGTGTTTTGGGTAAAAATAATTTGCATTACGTGTACGTGGACCGTCTGTGTGGTCGGAAACAGCTTCATTATAATGCCTTCGCCCACTCTGAATGACTGATCACAACAAAGCTGCTGATTTACGCCAATATTTTATACTTACCTAAGAAGAAATATACAGCAGTAATTATGTGCCATAGTACATAATATAATAACTGTGATTATTTACAAATTAAGAACAAGATTTTTTTTTTCTATTTACTTACTATAATATATCATCTGAATTTGGTAGCAATGTATAAGAACTGTACTTTGCATGAATTTAAACTTAACTACTTAAGCGAAATAGTTTCTGCAGGAAATTTGAAGTGTATTGCATTGATAATACACTAGAATAAGATAAGATCAGTTGGAAGAAGAATTACTACTGATGGTGTGTGTAATTTGACAAGTTCTCTTTTAAAATCAACAGTTCTAAAGTGTTTGTCATAAATCTATAGGACGGTAGCATCAGCTTTAAATTCTCTAGCTGCGATTGCATGTGAAGATTTCGTCACAGGGCTATTTAACATAACACTGCCAGAGAATAAAGGAGCTTTTGTAAGTAACTACTAATTACACAACAAAGTACTCATAAAGTTATTGTTTTTCTTATGAAAAATAACTATATTTCCTTATTTCAACAGATTGCTCGATGGGTCTGCGTGGTGTGCGGCGTGGTTTCATTCATATTGGTGTTCGCTGTAGAGCGGCTGGGGCCGGTATTACAATTGGCGCTTTCATTTAATGGCATGACCGGGGGTGTGTCACTGGGACTTTTTTCTCTGGGCATGCTGTTTCCGTGGGCGAATGCTAAGGTCTGGATAGACATACCTAATATTATATTATTATAAGGTATAAAAGTGCATGAAAGTTTTTAGAGAATCTTTAAATGATTTCTACCGAAAATATTATGAGCGATCCTCAACATTGATTCAAATTTAAGGAACATATACTTATGGATTCAAAATATGAGACTAAATCAACTTGTAAGAATGCTAGTGCTTTTATTTATTTCTACGCTGAGAACATACTAACTATAAACTAAGTACAGATTTCTACACACCTTATGCGGAATCCACGCCCACTTGCCGTTAAAATATGAACTAGACACTAAGGAGTAGGCACAAATTATACAACATCAGGGTTTATTCGATTTAAACGAAATATACAAACTCGTTAGGTTATGCATGATATTAATATTTTCCAACTTAAATACGTACGTGTTTTCAGGGAGCCATCGCAGGCGGCATATTTGGGTTGCTATTGGTGATTGTCGCTGGAGGAGGAGCACAGCTTTCCCAGATGCCATTGCCCCCGAGTGCCGTTTTCCCACGGAAGGCTGTGACGCATCGTTCAACTTAACAATCACAGCTGATACCTAGTAAAAACTGTTGTATTATATTTGAAAAATATTACTATTTCATTCGTACAAAGTGTGCTTTAAGACATTCGCTTTGTATATATTGTGCTGTTTTTCGATGAATCAAAAGTATTACTGATGAAGCTTATGCAATTATTTAACCGCCCTGAGTACTCAATTAACACAGACTTTGAGACACATTAGGACATACGTTACAATTCTCGGCGAATTTGAATTCTCTACTGTACGATGTTTTCTTTTGTTTACAGTGAACAATCTGAAGAGTATCTATTCTGGTTATTCAGAGTATCATACTTATGGTATTCAGGATTGGGCTTCATTGCAACTATATTGATTGGTTTATTAGTATCAATAGCAACAGGCACAACCGATCCCACGACTGTGCCAATTGATTTAATATCTCCACCTATTGTGACGCTGCTAAACTCATTACCTGTTAAACTGAAGGTGAATATCAACTACCATTACTTACCTTTTATTTGTTTTGTTAATATAAAAAAAAAATTGTACATTACTTTTTACGGAGTAATAAGAAATATCAACGAATACATAATATGTGCTCACAACTTAAAAATGGAAGAATTACATCCAATAATTTCTTCATAAATCATTTCATATAAGTAACGGAAATCAGAATCATGCTGTAATTCGTTTATTTCGACAGAAAAAGTTGCAGATACCGCCACGACTAGGTCTAGAACGACGACGAAGCTCCAGCGTCCGCCCTCCCAGTGTCGCAGATGATANATGATGCCCAACACACACTTAAATTAGATGTTTCTGAAAACCAAATCACGCAGTCCTCTACTTGTTAAGCATAGAAAATAGCATTTAAAAAATACAGCTTAAACCCACAGCGCAAATACAGGATTACCTATATAATTATTAAGCCATTTGACTTTCTACCTGTAGCATGCTACAAGGCTCATAAATGGGCCGATTAGTCTGCTGAAAGCCAATGGCGGCCTTAAGGAGTGACGAACGGGGTAACTACCCAGGGTCTCGCACTTCTCACCTTTTATGTTTGCATGCAACGCCAGTGTAGCGACTCACACCAGTACCCCCTAGTAAATTCCTGCTAGGGGTGCCTACAGATGTATGTAAAAAACTCAGTGCAAGGAAGCAGGCATACACGCGACATATTTTTACAGCTACTATGACCGTGTGTGAAAACACGAACGGGAAAACCCTGTGCGTGTTGTTGTTTTGGTAATATTTAGTAGGGTTAATTTCTACTTTGCGGTAGCGTGTTACCGCCGCAATAGTGATTTGCGTCGTTCAGGTTTAATTTAAGTAAGGGACAAACACCTAGGCTTGCGACGAACAATACGAATGAGAATATTTTTTTTTAGTAACGCAGTCAAAGCGTTCTCCAAGGAGGACTATAAACTTAACTAAATAATATACTTAATGGACATATAATATAATTGTTATTCAAACAAAATGTTCATAGACCATCAATTATGATTTATCTGCCTTGTGTAGCTAAGGGACCGTCCATAGTTTACATCACAATTTTTTTAGGAACCTCTCCCATCGGTGTGACGTCTCGTTTTTTTTTAATTTTAGATACACACAAATCTGAGTACCTATACTACTAAATAAAATCAACATTAAATCGCGGCGGGCGGAATTTGACTCAAATGCAGCCGCATTTGAGCCGACCAGTTGAAGAGCGGCCTTGTGTTACAGCAGCCGCTCGCTAGCTAGCGATTTTAGCTATTTTAGTTTTTCATTTACAGTAACTTCTTGTGTTTTAATACGTAAAGTGTTTTGATATATGTCACGAAATGTATGACCCCGTCCCCTTCTCACATAGTCTGTTGTCACACTTTCTTGACTCCTCCCGTTTCTTAACGTGTGCTATAATTTATAGATGACCCTAAGCTAAATATTTATACTGCAAATATTTTTAAAAAGAAAACCAGCAGCTTCTCGACAGACCTTGCCTTAAAATCTGCATGTTGAATTAAGAATAGGTATTTTTAAACTGTACATTAAAATATCTATATAATATTTATGCATTAGGTATTATTGATGGAAGAACTTTAAGCTGTGGCAAATAGGTATAATTTCAATGTAGAATGCCTCTACCTATATATTGTTTTTTTTATATTTATATGTGAATATTATTGTAAGATTTAATTTTAAATTCACTAAATACAGTGAATGAGCACAACCATTTATGTAAATGTTAAAAAAGAGCATTTTAAATAACTTATTTTCTATATTATAAAGTTCTTAAATACTGACAATGATGTGATTAACAAAGAATAAGTATACCAAATAAATTTATCTTATATCGTGTATTTTTGCCAAGTTTTTTACATAACAATAATTATTTAAATAATGTAATTTCGTCTCGTATTAAAATGACCTATTCTATAAATATCCACAGGGTTATAAATTTTAAATTAATCATGTCCAATTCTGAATTGTCTAATTGTACAAATTGTTAGCTTATATCAATAATTTATTGTATCAAGTAATAGATACTTAATTAAAAGAAGTGAGTACCTTGGGGATAAGGGCCACAGTGGATAATTTAACAATCGGCCGAAATCCGAATCACGCGACAGGGGCACGTCATTCAGACGGTCAAATTGAGAAGGTGGATGTTATGAGAGATTATACGACTTACATTTTACAAACCACAATGAAATTAATCAAAATAAATGATGGAATATTAACTCAATACTTAGTATTACTATTCTTAATCTAAATAAACTTTAGGCATAGCTAATTATTAAATTACGTACTACCTCCGGTCTTTCAAATTTGTTTCTATTCTCCAATATTATAGGTAGGTACCTATAATTTACACATACTCAGAATTGGACAGTTTTCGAGTACAGTGGACATGTTTAGACGTAGGCATTTTATAGCGAGAGTAATAATTTATTATACTATATTCAAGGAAGAAAAAATTATATCTAGAATTCTTCGTTTTAAAATATGTATAAATAAATGCCTTTGCTGCAAGTTGTCTGTACAACCAAATTCCATAGGATAATTGGAGTGGGTAGTAATTTTATTTTTTTCTTTCCTGAATATTGTAATGAAAACAAATACACATATACTTAACTGATGCGTTCTGCAAAGTTTGAAAATAAAATTCACATAAAATACCATGTCAAAATAATAATAGCAAGATAATGTTTTATTTATCTCTCATCCCTTTACGATAATAAGTCTTGTGGCTGTAAAGTTTGTTGTTGATGGATTTCTTGCATAGTAGAGACCGGCAGTGTAGCGCTCACTGTTATTGAAGGCATGCCTGGTAATGATACTGGAGTCACTATGGGCAACCCAGTGGAGATGGCCGGTGGTTGTATAGGAGCTGGTGCAAAACTGCTCATATCAAACGTTGGTACCAAATTTGGCGCACTTTGGGGAATGCTAGTAGGAGTTTGTTGCTGTGTGTAATTAGGCATCATCGGTATGTAAGGCTGTGGCTGATTCATGGGAATCCCAGGCAGATTCGGCAGTGGAGCTGGTGGTTGAACATTTGAAACTGATGGGATGCTACCCAGATTTGTCAAAGTTGCATCTGCTAAATCTGTAAACAAAATGCACCATTTTTAAGCTTTAATAAACTTTGACACATAACATCTCATTTCAAAATAATATAAAAACATTACACAATATAATGTATAAACTTAAAAAGACTAGAATAGAATCACTAGAGTTCAACACATATCAGTTCAGTCTACCATTGTGTCATTAAACTAAACCACCCAGTCTGTGGATCAAACAGAAAATAAGCTAAAAATATTTTGTAACTTTTTTTTCTAATATTAGGTATTTCTACATTAAGTATGTCATCAATCTGTTACATATATAGCATTTTATACAAATACATATTATAATCTTTCAACTCATATTGGTTTAATTATAATATTATACCAAAATTTCAAGTTTATGAGAATTAGGGGCAATTACGCAAATTATTGATTGTAGGCGGTTCGAATTCATACTTACTGCTAGAATATGTAGCCATGTTAGAGACAACAGTTTGGGCCGTCATTGGTGGCTGTGGAATATTTGGTTGTTGTAGTAAAGTAGTTTGTTGAGGAGCTTGGTCATTCAGTTGCTGTGTTGCGTTAGTAGGCACAGTAAAATTTCCTGGATTGACCATTGGAACCCAGATAAAAATGGTGGTGGTGCAGAAGGCACCTGCTCCCCTTGAATGTTTGAAGCTTGGGAGCTGACCAATGGCACCTTCTCTTCATTTATATTTAAATTTTGAACATTTGAAATTAGATTCTGCTGAAGTTGAGATGTTTGTTGTGTTGCCTGTAAGCACACAAATAAATAAATGAAAAGATGATTTAGCAAATTCTTAGAGTATATACATCTTTTATGCTTATATTTTATAGAATGTCAATATGCTAGTATACTAACCATTGGAGTATACAATTTTTGTCCTTGAACATTTTGTGCACCTCTCACAGGTATCCTGTGCAGATAGCCATACCCTATGCCGCAGCCTAGACTGCCATCTCCTCCCCACATGTGATTTGGTGTTATAAGAACTTCACGACAAGTGTCATCATTTGCATTATAAACATATAGCTTCAGTGCTCTACCTTCGTGGGGAATCAGCACCAATGATGTAATCAGAAAATGGTCTGAGCCCCTGCTAACTCTGCAGGAGATGATGGATGGACTTCCTGTAATATTACAATCGGCAATAAAATAAATAAACAGTACATTTTAATTATGTCAATATTTTAAATCAATTTATACATGTGCAGGTCTAATACACTGATTGCATAAAATGTCTGTTTCTTCATGTCAGTTTATTTAGTTTTTTATGTTGATAATGATAGTGACTGGACCTGTTAGTAAATATAGCATAATGTAAAATATAATATAATGTTCTCCAACAAAATAATAATAATATTGTATTATAAAAAAATCATTAATATTTTCAAATACAGATAAAAACTGCTATTGATCTATTTTTATTTTTATCTTCATTTAAGGAGATTTGTCATATTTTTACAAAAATGACACTTAATATTTCCACTTTTATAGACATTTACTCACTTTGGTTTAGTTTCACTGCAAAAATTACACTAATGCAAATACTGTGTTAGTGTCTCATTTATTAACGAAAGGCTAAAGATATTCTGTATCATGGACTCAAAATATTTGCTATGAAAACAATTTTAAATACCACAGTAACAGAGTATCAATATTATTCACATAAGCATATCACCACTTTATCATTATAAGTTACTTGCTGTTTTCAGCTTCACCCTTTAAAAGAAAAGCCTCTACAAAAGTCCCTAAAATACTGTATGATGTATACATTTATAGTATTACTAAAGACACAGAAATCTTTGAATTCATTAGGTTAGATTGGAATTACGGTCACTTAGTATGAATTTTGCAAGTGACAGATGAGTGCCAAAAATATATATTCAAGCATGAAACTCTTCTTTGTACATTTTGAGGTTAAAATGTGTTAGTTTAGTTTTGTCATAGGAAAAGTACTTGGCAAAACTTGAGAGCGATTAATTTACAATCAGAGAACATCATTTTACTAAGCGTCCAGTTGCGTCCAGTTTTGACCTCCAAACAGCATACTTCCAAATTTTACAAATTTCTAAATTTTAAACTATTTCTAAATTATCAAAATATTATACGTGTTACATTTACATAGATACCTAAAGTTACTTACCAGTACATGCCAAACATTTTCGTTTGCACCTTCAAAGGAGCAAAATCTTATACTAACCCCCAGTAGACCTTGCCCACCCCAGCTGGCACTAGGAGTGATCATTACTTCTCTCACTGACTGAGTTTTACTACTGTAAATTAACATTTTAATTGTGTTGTCGATATTCTGCTTTAATAAATCTTTTAGTGTGTCATTGTCTTGATCCAATCTAGTGTTTTCTATTGCAACTATGAAGTCAAAAAATGGTTCGAGATTAGCCTTTTGACCTGGCGACCCGTCCTGAACCTGTGTCAAAACATATTGATAACGCAAGTTACCCAAAACATAAAAATATATACGAACTTGACAACACATACCCGCAAAACATGATATCCTTCCGAGCCACCTCCTGGCACTTCAGTGCTATGGGAGGAACCCATTTGGAATCGTACAATCAAAAGAAAAGTTGTGCGCGTAAATAAAATTCGTATTTTATTATTTCAGCTTCGTTTTTGAAATATTACAACACAACAGCATTTTAACTGCAAACGTAATTTTGACATTGACGTTTATATTTTTCTACGTGGCGCAACCGGAATAGCAAAGAGTGAAGAATATTGTAGAAAAGGAATGTTCGCCAATAATCATGTATGAAATTAACCCGTGTGTGTTAGTACAGCTTCACGGACTTGTTCTGAAAAAAATCCCTAAAAATAGGTGTGCATCACATCTCTAAGCACTTTATATAAAACATGAGCAAATAGATTTTACGTTACGGCCCGTCCCATTTAGATACGACTAGATAGTTCACGGTTTTAGATTCTCATTTTTCGTGTTAACAACACTATTTGCCTCCTGCCAAACTGTATAGGGAGGTTGACAAAATTTAGGGAAGTCGACAATCGATATTATAAAATACACAGTCATCTCAACGTCACCATCGATTCTTATATACCAATTTACGATATAGATATTAGAAAACATGCGATAATTTGGCTAGAAAAACAAAAATATTTATAGTAAGTCATAAAACGTATAATTTATTGTTTAAAAATAAAAATAAATGAGAAACTAACACAGTATATTTAACAATTAGCAAATCTATTAGGTATAGTGTCGATTAGATATTCATAAGATAAGACACAGAATCAAAACCAAATAAAAATTTCTAATTATTTTATTACCCCTTTTTTAGTCAACTACTATACT
>NW_023593117.1:0-3265 GCF_014839805.1 Manduca sexta
TATCTGTCTGAAGTGGCACCATTGTTTCACAGAAAACCAAAAATGTTAATCGATGGTATCGATTCTTTACCCACAGTATATTTATATAGATTTATATATTTAGATAAGGTAGTAAACATATATATCTCAGGTACAAACTGTTCAGTAACGGTCATTGGACTGGACCCGGGAACAATGGCTCCGCGTCCTCTAAAGATCAATAGATGCAGCCCGTGGATCCTTGGCCCCGTTGCCCTCGTGACCCGGTCTTTGGCCCCTCAACCTCCTGTGAGCCACTTGACGAATTCCACGAATAGAGATTCCGTGTGTATCACAAGAGGGTACATTGCTCTATATAACCAGAATAATTGAATTAATTATGTATTCTGCCACTGGAAAGTTATAAAATACAATCAGGGGTGAAACTTATGTTACGTTTATTACACAATCAGATTTAACTGTAATCTATAGTTTGATTTTTCTTACAATGGTTTAAGGTACTCTTTTATATATTATCGATCTATTTCGATCTTTGGTATCGTAGTCCCTAGAGTTTGGATTCCTTTCGCCCCTGCAGTATTTATCTTTATGTTTTGTTGTTCCTATTTATTTTTGAACCGTTAAATTATACCAAAATATGCTTATTATTACGTAGATATAATATTTTACTCTCAACTACACCCGCGTGAAAGTCCCAGATGCCTTGCTTCTCGCTTTTACAGATTTTGGTAAAATACCAAACGAATTTTAAGTTTTAAAATCCTCCAGGCATTCTCACGGGTAATATTTTTTTAAAGACGGTTTTAGCATCAGGTTTTAAATTATAATAAATAAATACGTTTATAAGCATTCAATTTCCTTTACAATATATTTGATCGGTAAAGAAAATAGGTTAACATAGTGTTTACGTCATTTATACTATTGGAACTAATAAAATACAAATATAGCCGTTACTACAGTTTGACTTAACTACCTCTGTATAAAAATTTGGTCACCATATATCCATTTTTATCATTTATGTTGGCCTGTAGGGTGTCCGTATAGATACAACTTACTTGGATTAAATACCCTGAATCAGCTATCGAGTGACTACGGGCAAAAAACTTTAAAGTGTATGAGAGAAGATATACGGCCTGGTATTAATGCAGAGACTTTCTACACAGACTTGTGATTCCTGTAAAGCCACGAGGATACCTAGTGTTGCTTTTTACGGTTGTAGGTACCTAAATTCCATCTAAATCCTAGGGGCCCAGACAAGGCAGTTTTTGGTGTTAACGTTACCAGATGATGTCTTGAACATTTAAAAAGGCCTATAACTAAGCGCATTTATATTGTCACCAAAATAATTTCTTTATGAACTTGTCATTGTTGTACAAAAATAACTCATTTGTTTATCCGAAGTCACGTTTTTATGTGAAAGCATTTTTAAATAGCGCCTCGTGACCACCCGCCGAGAACTGCAAACTTCCATATTATAAGGCCTTCTATAAAAATTTAGGAAGAATTCAGAGACGCCTAAAAAAGTTTTAACTTTTGTTTGTTAAAGAAACGTTGTCGTTGAAAATAAAAGTGTGTTTATACTTTCTGCAAAATAAAGCTGGTAGGTCTTTCCTATGGGAGAGTCCCTTAAAGTCATTTTATCTATTTCTGCCAATAATATTTTATTTTACAGATCCAATCATTTACCACTCTGCATTATAAGAGATGGACATAGTATTTTTGACAAGGACGCAAATCACAATAGGTAATCAGCCCGCTACGCGTGTAAGAATAATAAACTGCAGGATACATCAGCGGCAGTGACAATCGGCCGGCAGCTGGCACATGCCCTCGTTATCTACTTGACACCCTGTAGTACGCATCGTAGATGAGTCAGGAACCGTTTAAACCTATCACACATCCAGGAACTAAGCTTCCTTACCGAGATAATCATTTTCCTGGTTTGGCAAGCGGACTATTCTGGAGCTGATGGTAAGTACGGTTTAGTCCAGATATAATGAACTATACAGTTTGTATCGTATCGTACTAACCAGTTTGTATGTTTGAAAAGAGCAACAGAGTTTCTTGCCCGTTCTTCTCTGGTGAGAACTTCTTTTTGAAATGGTGGTAGAATTAATACTGACGGAATCTGAATAATGTATAACATGTTACAGATTCAAATAAATTATTTAATTTCATGTCCCTTGATGGTTTGTCCTACCACACAACTATTTACATTATAAGTGAATAATATAACTGGTAATAAATTAAAAGTTCCGACGTATATAGTTATACATTCATTATAATCCAAGTATTTAAGTGCAAATGCCATTAAATGCATTTATCTACATTGTAATCGATTGTATTGTATGAATCATATGCATTGATAACACAATATGAACGACTTCAGTAACAAGTAGGTATACTTTAAAACATTCTTCAGGAGGTAAGAACAACTTGTAATGCCTCATTTAGACTAATGGTGAATAATTTGCCGAATAAATAGGCATGACTATTATGAGTAATGAATGTACCCGATTAAGCTGTTTACACTCTCGTAATTTTTCTGTAAGAATTTAAATCCTTATAGACAGAATAATGAACGTGATTTTTTTATAATCGCAAAAGATTTTATTGGAATGAAGTTGCACAGAAATCATGAATATCATCATTATCATCAGCCACATAAGTCCAAGGCTTAATATAGGTCTCCCCTAAAGATTTCCAGACGGACCTTTCAAAAGTAGCCTGCATGCAGTGTTCCGGCGACCGTTAATTCTGTGTAGTGAATACAGTTTTTACTTCGACAGTGTAACAACCCGGCTATATTATGAATTCAGACAGTATAAAATTCCTCTATACTTCCGCATGGCACGAGGCCCTGTCCGCGGGGTGCGAGCCCACGAGTGGCTCGGGCCGGGCCACAGGTGCTTAAATCCTTGGCCCCGTTGCCTATTTCGCCAAGGTCTTACCTGTTGATCGGATTTCTGTTGACATACTTATCCATGGGCGTGGATTTGAACGATCTTAATATCATAATTTTTATCTACTACTTTCCTTTAATTTTCTTGAGTATTAACAGAGCCTATTCCTACCTTAAGGTTTGTAAGACAAATAGTCATTTGGTGTTGCAGTTGTTTAGGGTTAGCAATATACCTCTTCCATTTGCTTGTTGAAAATATTCGGTAACAGATCATTATGAAATTAATATAGAAAGTGATCGCCTCGTCATACTGTTGTATAAAAAGTATTTTATCAATTCTCATATTAAATTGCTAAATGCAATTATCTAGGCATGACTCATTTC
>NW_023593118.1:0-20452 GCF_014839805.1 Manduca sexta
CTTTTACGTTTTAAAGTCAAGTGAGGTTTTTTATTTTAATGGTCAGGCTATAACATTTATTACAATTACAACTTATACATATAATAACAACTATTATTTATTTATGAATTCCTGCTCATCATGGCAGTAGGTTCGTTCCTTATTCCATTGTTGATACCAAATATCGCTTTTCAATCATTCGAACCCAGGCTCCCAGAAAAATGTCGTACCACGTACACATTACAACTATACTACCGAGGGAATCAACTCAACAATCTGCAGTATTAACTTATTTCCGAAACATACGTCATCGTATAAAAGAATTTCAAGAGAGAGCATTCATTTACACACACACATCACGCATTTATCACCAAAGAGGGTATGCAGAGGCACCCACTTTTCGCCAAGTAAAACTGAGCATAAAATCCCAAATATCACTTTACCCAACTCGAGATTCGAACCCAGGACCTCGAAGCGCTGGCGTACCACGCATGCAGTACAACTACGCCACCGAGGTAGTTTGGCATTCATTTACATAAGCGAAATATGACAAATTTCGTATATCCCTGCTTAATGAAATGATCGTAGGGCAAACATACATCAAAGGCAGATAAACGTCATTAGTAAAGACTTGCAGAGTCCGCCGGCGACCATGTATAATTACCAACCAGGGGCATGATTCTCTACGACAATGTCGAACTTGTAACACGGCGTGTTTCGTTAACTTCGTGTTATGACTGTGTAAGAGTATTCTGGATGCTAATTTGACATTTCATAAACACGATGAGGTGTGACACATCCGCCTTACGGGCATGTTACGAATTGTCAAAATAACGTGCGGCAATCCAGCGCGTCTATGCGCGTTTAGACAAATTAATTATTTAGATACAACGACTGTATAATTTCTATTGACGATAGTATCCTCTTTACATCGTGAAAACTCAAATATAATATTCTACCTTATCAGAAACAAAACAAACATAAATCCTAAATGATCGAATTAATATTCAAACCTATGTTTTGTATCTTGATAGTCAAATTTGTGTTATGGGCTCAGCGGTGAAAAATAAGCTACTTTACTACTGGCAACCCGACTTTTGACAACAATTGAGGTCAATCAAGTTTATTTTTATTACTTCGATGTAATATTTCTATTAGTAAATAGATAGGCCAAACAAATATAAAACACTAATGAAGGTATCTTTTTAAACAATGTTTTCTTAATTATGTACATTACAATTAATACTATGTAGTTTCTTTGTGGTGAAAGTTTTGTACCTATAAAGTTTGATAACAATAAAGATTATTGAAGAAATTTTTACTAGTTATACATTATTGTTGTTATAAGTAATTGGTAGAGGTCTTAATCAAGGGCTTAGCCAGCTTTAAATTAAATATCAAAATCTTCTAAATGTGAATATCGATCCAGGGAAACAAAGCAAAAATTTCATGTAGGTAATCCCAATAATTTTACACAATTACAAACAAAAGTATGTAATCATGTTAAATCTAAAATTGTTTGTACAAACACTTCCTTTTTATTTTAGGAGACCAAAGGCATCTTACATTGAATACTAATGTTAACAAAACTGATAATATCAAATGTAATAATAAAATAATTTCTTTTACAGGATAGTGAATGTAATGCAAGATATTCCAAATAAATAATAGTAAAATATACTCAGTTTTAACAACACATTATTTTTGTTTTATTTTTTATTTGTTGTTCAGTCTTAGATAACATAATATACTTAAGTAAAATTTCTATACATGAGTTTGAATGTTTGTTAATTAATCAGTTTCACCTTAATAACTAAATGAATGTGTGTGAAATATGAGGTACTCAGACCAGTGAGGCTGTGGATTTGAATAGAGTACTTTTTATTCCAAAAAGATTAATGCCGGTTGAGCGGCAAATAGAAGTTACTAGGTAATAGAGCTATAAATTTTTAAAAATAACGTTTAATAGGCAATATACACTTATTTTAATTATTGTTGGTAAGTCTGTTATATGTGAGTGTCTGTCTTAATAGTTATAAGGTGTCTACGGCAATGTCTATTTCTATAGCCAAGTTAAACTGTGTCCATGCACTGATGTGTACCAGTTTAGAGGAAATTGTAACTAGCGTAATTACTTTATAAGACCTAAAATCTTTGTCTCATTCTGAAAACCTACTGTGGAACGTCACATAGTGCTTTACAATTCAAAGTTCGGATGGCATTGTAACTGTTTATGGGCGGTCGTATCGCTTCTCATCAGGTAAACGGCATCCTCGGCACATTATTTAACTAAATAAAAAAAAGAATTTGAGTTAATGCCTTGTCGATTTTGCAACAAATTTTATAATGGAAGGTCCGTAGAATTCCTATTAATATACGTTGTTAGCGCTAATTTAACATAAACTGCATAAGCACAACAGCATTTACTATTATTCATATAACAGCATTCGTGTAAAATCTTCAGTAGCATTCAATATATCAATTCAATTCAATTTTTAAAATGTGGCTTTAGTAAACAAATCAAGTAAATAAGTCAATGACATTGACATTTGACAATAATTTTGAAGTTATATTTTTTCGTTTGAAAACAATCACAATCTACAGAAATTTCTTTAAATTATTTTTATATTCCTTTCATGTTTCTTACATTTAAGTATATACAAAAATGGGATTAAATAAAGTTTGGCAGTGATTTATTCGAGTTACATCATTTAATATCACGAATACAAACAAAAAAGCCTTTTCAAAAACCGATACTTGCCGATTCGAGGGGATGAAAGATTTCTGAACGCATTAACACATCGTAATATAAAAATATTAAGCATAGACAACCTATCGTATGGCATACACAATACCTATTTTCAATTACACATCGTGGCGCGTGTATGAAACGCGTTTGTGTTTAGAGCTTGTTTTGACAACACGCGTTTACGGTGTGTTATCGCGAGTAGCATAGGGAATCAACCTACTGGGCCCTTATTCTGTATGATAGTGTAAGCGCGTAACGCGGCTGTGTCATGTTATCTTCGAGAAATGTGCGTGGAATGGTATTCTGTAAGCCAAATCTCTATAGTCCTAAACATGACGCGTTGTGTTGCGTGCTTGTTACGCACTGTCAAAATAACGTGTGAGATAGAGAATAATGGCCCTGGCAGATAGTTGTAACCATAAAGATATTTTGTGGTTTCTGAATTACAACTGAAATGCTTTAATAAAAGGGAAAAATAAGAAGACAGATACTTTTAAATACTCTCTGGCCAATATAGTGGCATATGCGCATGTGGAGGTGGTTTTTGTTAATCAATAGTATAAATAAAACATAATAAATTGACTAACTTAATCAAGGTATCATGAACACGCTGGATGCAGGCCACTATGGACCGGTTCGTTGGGAAATCGTAAGGGAAGCCTATATTCAGCAGTGGACTGTTATCAATTAAAAAACAATGTGCAGTTAGGTGTTAGTGATTTCCTGTATTGTACGTCCTTGTAACTCTACTTATCAGGGAGCAATTTATTCATGTTAGAAGCGTTTTGAACGTCTTAGAGTGAACACTATGGGTGACTGTGTAAAGAAGATAATTTTGACCAAGATTTACACTCTGTAAAAGGCAATAGTAATTCCGAGGTAAAATATTTTATCTTCACAATTTAATATAAGAATAGATAAAAAATCTGTATACAATCAACTTTTTCGTAAAAAATAATCAATTTTTAAGTAATTTTAATCTAATTTATTTTGGGAGAACAACTTAATGTTGTTGTACCATATAATGCATTAAACATGTTTCATACGTTTTATAACATCATATTAATTTAAGTTGAACTTACGGCGCATCTGGCGTTACACACCGGCTCAAACAAAATATTGAATATTAAATTAAATTGCTAGTGTTTAGTATTTATTTATTAAAGCATGTATAAAATTCAATTATTTTTAGATTGTAGTCGTTTTTGAAGCAGCTATTTTTACTTTTTGTTAATTATAAAATACATCAATTGACCCTATTTACACGAATAATTGAACCTTAATCGAGAATAATTCTCATGGTATTTTAAAATGATGAGTTTTTCTGCTGAACCTTTTAAAGTTGAAAGTCAAACAACATTTTTAATATGATAATAAAAATAGTATTGACATAAAACTACTTATTATTTCCTCCCATCGTTTTGAAGACTTTGCAGCCTTCGTGGTCACGTGGTGTTGGTTGTCTGAAAAGTCAAAGTTACTATATTTACCTACATTTTACAATTGTACAAAATTTAAATTGTTAGATAATGACGGTCCAATCTACGAAGAATGAGCACACAATGTCTTGAAGTCTGGTAGATTTAATTAAATGTGAAACAGAATCCCAGGCTAGTGCAAGCTTCCAACCATCTTGTCTATTGAAATTCGGATGTTATTTAATTTTAATAGCCTCTCGAATCTTAGGCAGGAATCAGTGTTTTTAGCAATGATTTGTGACGTTTTTATTTGCAACTAGACAAGCATAAGCGTATCAAACTATTTTGAACCACCGCTTGATGGCAACGCGAAGGAACACACCATCAAACTTTACATTTATACTACAATATTTTATAATTTACAAAGGATAAGGAATTAAGAATCATAGTCGACATCTATGCACTGCGCCTTGTTTTATAGTTACAGGAAAATACATGTTTTTAATTAATACTGATAAAACCTGCTGCATAGAGTTAATTAATAAACTCTGTGATTTGGTTCACAATGCTTACAATTTTAGTTAATAATTTTAATTGTTAAGTTTTTTACTGGTAACTAAAATAATATTATAATAATATTCATATTTCATATTACAACGTTAACATTAAAGGTAAAAATGTAGCTCAGAAATATAAGTTGACCAACGGCCCATGCTACTACGCCCTTCGAAATTCAAATTATGTTAACCTATAAAAAAATAACTTACACGACACGACTTGTTTAAACGCAAAAACCTTGCACAAGTCATGCACAACTGCAATTTTTAATAAACGATCCCAATCGCTTTTATCGATCTATCTCAAAAATTGACGATTAGAATAAATATTTTTTGACATGCAAATAGTATTACAAATACCTCATTTTAATTGCTTCGTTCTCGGAATGGGATTGAAGATTGAGATTGGGATTGTTTATTAAAAACAGCTGTTAGCTGTATTGTTGTATTCAGCTGTAGCTGAGTTCGCCTCAAACGGATTTAAAACTAAAAATAAACGGCTGAACTCTGTTTCTTTTACCCCCATCTTCAAATCTATGAAATGTGTGCATAACCTATATTTTAATGTATGTGGTATCGATTTCAGCCCGCGACAGATAGAGTGGTACCACCTCCACCACCGCCACCACCACGACCACGCTACTCACCTCAAAACCTACCAAATATATGGGAGTAAGAACAATTCTGATATTACAAACATTAGATAGCGTACCTACCAGTTTAATAAGAATAAAGCCACAGGCATTCGTAGCTACATGCCGCCATTTTGTATCGTTGTCTGGTGTTCTATTTGTTCCGTGGCTAGTTTATAATCTGTTACACTTTTGACATTTTACTCAAAGTTTCTTCTTAGAATTTGACCCTTTTTTTATTAATACGTACCCAATATTTTTTTAGTTTGGCCAAGAGAGCACACTTCAGTCCCCATGCAGTAGTGACAACCAGGCTGCTTCAACTCGCAGAAACCGAGCGGGAGAGGGTGACAGTTCGAAGTCGGAGACAACATTTACTGAGCCCACCTCCAGCCGCGCCTCCACTCCCTCGCTTTTCTTATCCTCAGCGAAGCGATGTCCTCAGTTCAGCTTCAACGCCTATCAATACATGATATATTGTACCGAAAATCATACTTACTTTTAAACGAGCTGCGAAGACATGTCAAACTTGTTTTTTATAAAAATAAACTCAAATTTAACGCTAAAGACCTATTAAGCTTTAGTAACATTTCGCCTGCCATGCAATGAAATTGAGATTTGAGATCACACTTCCATGCGTTATGTTTTATAAATAAAATGCACGCCTGCGCAACGCCTAATAGATGAAGATGCCATCGAATGTAAGTATAATATATAATAAAAAATATGATAACCGAATGTGTATGTATTTAAAACCGGCCCTACAGAAGCATCACACCCTCAACCAACCAAATCACTTCACACACCCTCAGCCTACAAAACCAACTGCTATTTTAACAAATTGCAAACATGTTTTATTATAAAAAATATTTATGAATCTGGAATATTCATTTTTATCTCACTAAAGCTTTATTAAAAAACCAGGAAGCACTTTAAAAAAATTGGAGCAAACGAGTGAAATGTAATATTGAAAAATCTGCTAAAAAAGTATATCGAGTTATGTCCGAGAAAAGGGCATTCCGAATTCCACAGATTCTAACGATCCGGTCGTAAAAAATCATTTGAACATTTGCGCACAAATAAAATTATGATAAGCTAATAGATAATTGTTGAACACATTTTTAACTGTACAGTAAAAAAAATATTTAAAATAAACCTTACATCGACCCTTAATTATATACAGTCCCACTGCTGGGCACGGGTGTCCTCTACTGCTGAGAGGGATTCGGCCTTAGTCCTCTACACTCACCTAGTGCGAATTAGCAGACTTCACATGCCCTCAAAATTCTTATAGAGAACTCCTTAGTTGTACAGGTTTCCTCATGATCTTTTCCTTCATCGTAAAGCGAACAATTATCAATACACAGATAACTTTATAAAAATCGGAGGTGTGTGTGTCCTCGGATTTTGAACCTGCGGACATTCATCTCGGCAGTCAAACCTTACCTTGTATTTTCCACGTGTAAATTCAAGAATACTGAGGATATGATAATATTACCCACAAGATAAGAAATATCTACCAATGCTTTTAACAGAAAGTGCATTTTGTTCCACACATATCCAACACGTACGTACATCGTCCACATGGTCGTTTATTGTGATGTCAAATTACTATAAATGTACCACGTATGCAAAGATTTTCTTAGTGAAGTTAAAGTTACAAAACAATTTTGAGAATATAAAAATGCCTTTGGCTAACTATATTTCAATTATGTAGACATCGTTTAGACCATGTTTGGTCTTGTTTAAGTAGATTAAAAACGAGATTTTCGGAAATTCATAATCAACAATGACGATTATATATTGCTCGATAAATTTATCGAAATAGAAGTGTACTGAAGATATTCTACTTATAAAATGGATTCCATTGCAGCTTCGCAATTCAGAAGAACACAACCGCAAAATCTAGTTACGATCTCAAATCTAAACAAAGCTTCATAGACAAAAAGGAAACAACAAAGAACGGTCTACATCTACGTAATAATTGCAGAACGAGGCGCTATGTTCGTGCGAGTTCCACAAACACTACATTTACTTATTCAACTCTCCACGCTCGTAGCGCGGAACTGTGTGACCAGGATACTATTAGTTACGGCAAAAGAATTGTTCTATACCTTAGCTACGTAGACTTATGAACTCTTTTCAAATTAAACTTCAAATGTCAGATCAATTTAATTGTTACCAACACGCTTATGTATTATTTTTTAAAGAAAAATGTAAATACTTATTTCGAGAGATTAAATTGACGAATAATTTTCGATAAACAGATCTCTATAAAGAGCAATTAAATAATGCAGCATAATTATGCCGACCGTCGCGAGAATGATGAAAAAGTAACTATATCATCCATTTTTATTTTTGAGTTAATAATATCATTTTCAAATAGCAAGAATGATGTTACAGAATAATTCTTCAAAACAAATAGGTTTGTAGTCAAAATAAAACGCTAATCTAGAAAATATTATTAATCCATAAACCACCTTGACAATTAAACAATGTTATCAACAGAAACGCCGAAGCATTTTAAAATTATATTGACACAGGCATCACGTAAAAAGCGACATCTTGGATTAAAAGCAGGCTTGTGTCGCGAGCTCGGTGGCGCTTACAAAAACCCTGTTTCCTTTGTTGTGCAAAGAAGGGAAAGGAAAAACGTTCCAGCTTGTAAGAAAAAAATCAAACGGATTGCTGCTAGAATTTGTCGGCGAGAATTAATAGGTGCGAATACAAATTTGTACGTGCAAACGTTACTATTTATGAGCCATTTTATGGCAAATCTGTTTGTAGCGTATAATATCATTTTGTATTTTGTTCTATGCTTCGGTTTACTATTACTACACATTTTGGGACTATATTATGATCTATGTATTAAGTATTCAATAAAATTACCTCTACTTTGTGATCTGTATAAATTACTACACTCGGGTTCGATGTAATAATCAAATATTGAACCTCAGTACACACGTGTTTATGTTCAATTTAGTGGTCTGTCAATACATGTTTGTTAACAGACGAAACTCATATACCAACCGCAATAACTTAATTAAAGGTAAAGGCATTAAGACTTCTCTTCACGTACACCTCATGAAAGATTATGCAAATAAAACAGCACGAATCACATTCACAATTCTAATCCGTTTAAATCTCAAAAGACGTTCAAATTCCCACTTATTATAAGCAGGGTCGAGTTATGCCGCAATCTCAATGCAATAAACATTCAACCAGGCGGCACGTGCCAACGAGTGCCCGCCTTCGTGCTACTGCCGCGGAAATAAAGTAAATAAAAGCGGCACTAATTGAGTCAAGTAGAACACGTATGACACCCGCGAGAGAGTCGCGTCAGCTTAAAAATCTTTTAGAGGATATTGTTCTGGGATTTTGTTGAGGTCTTTTGCTATCGATGAATGGTATTTTAAAATACTTTCGTTGTAGAATAAACTCATAATTTCACGTGTATTGAAAAGGTGAGCAGTATTGTATCTGGCGAATCTACAGATAGTTTAGAATATAATTAGACTAATATAATTAAAATCTACTAAGACAGATGTGTTATTTCTAGGTTTTGTAGAAATCTTTCTAAATCTACAAAATCGCATTTTCCAAAACTGATCACTACATAAAACCACCTGAAGAATCGTTTAGAAAAACTAACGTACTCTTATGTTTTAACTTTTGTTATGATGCACTATACATATGTAAGTACGATGCTGGTTTTCTTCATAAACAAAGTTAAGAGGAAAATCCAAGTCCTTAATTGATTCCTAACAGGTCGAGACTTAGTCGACACGCTTGGAAACTTAATCCTGCTGACAAAAAGTGTCCAATACTTTACAGACACTTATCCTTGTCACAACTTCTAACAAGTTTCGTGGGATGGAGGTCGCCAAACTTACGCAATCATATAGTAGCCTGTGATTAATTTATTTAGAAACTAACTAATTCTGTTTATATATAATTTATAATAACAAAAGCTTTTTAAACTTCGAAAACTACGTGAACATCAACTCTTATTCTATTTACAGTTATAATATCCTTTTTGCCTATATTTTAACTACAGTACGATACATGTTTTTTATGGCTGTAGTATTTTAGCCTATCGGTCTAATGATCTGTGTTGATTTGTCAGCTACAAAACTTTAATAAATATGTCTAATACAGCTTTATTTATGCAAATTCTTTATTAATTCAAATTCATTTCTTTCATATACATGGAACTGTGTTTCATTTTAATACCCGTAATTTAAATATTATACTCTGTAAACTAATAATATGTAAGTAAAGCCTCGTAAATTGGATACTGACTAATTATAATTATTTTAAATAAACATTCACCACACCATATTATTTCGAAGACATTTCCAGCAACTCATTATTCTGACGACTGTAATATTGGGGAACTATTATATGTGCAGGTCTTAGCCACAGCATCGGACAGACGTGACGTATTATATTGAGTCCACACACCACTCAACACAATGCAACCAATGTGCAGCGTATTCTTACTTAGAAACGGCTAAAATTATTGCAAATCTAGCTAGAAACTGGATTATTATAACTCGGAGATTGACTAGTTATCTACGTAATATATATTAGACTGCAAATAACTAACACAAATTCAAACTAGTTAATACAATTTAAAGTTGGGAAGCCTAGTTTAGTTTGTGAGGGTGAAGCCATTTGCTGCTTGCGAGAAATGCACAAGATTTAAATCGCGACGGATTTGTAATTACGTTTCCAGGTTTGAAATCCTTACTTCATTATTTTGAATGCGTTATCGAATTATGGTTATAGTGGGTTATGTTTCGTTTTTAGATTGTTATAGTGACTATATTTTCTTTAATTATTTTCTTCGTGTTATAAGGGAGAATAACTTATTGAACTCTAATGTTAACTCCATCTTATCAATAATAATTATTTTAAATCATGCATGATTAAGTCCTAAAATGAATTACCAGATATTTTTTGTCAAATACATTTAAGTTAGTAGTCACAAACTATACTGTATCCCAAGATAAAATTTATGTTGAAACCTCTTTGCGATAAATCCGTTGCACCTGCTTTGGCGACGAAAGTGCAATATTAAAAGGCTTTATAAGTCTTATTTGAAAACCTCTCTTGTGACTGTCGGACCAACCGAGGAACGTGCGACGTGCGCTTTGCTTCTTATAAAAGCTCTGCGTACTCCCGTCCTATCGATCTATTTTTATTGCCATTTAATCTTCGTAGAAAATATTGTTAACAACCAATCTCTTCAAATTGATGTCAATTTTAAAAGGAATTCCAATTCTAGTAAATATTTCATTATAAAATGTAGTTATAGCATTACGTTCCTATTGTCATGTATTTGTTGACGCAGCTGGTCTTTTAAGTCCATCGTTCACCCTTTTCATTCGTGTCAACCCTCTCACATTACATACATATTTGGTTACCCTTCGCCGCCACCCTACAACACGTCTATTAGTTGAAGTTCTCGCTCGTGCGCTTGTGCACCCAATCTCTGAAACGATAGCTCCAATTTTGGAAATTCAATAATAGGAAACTAAAGTATACTTCAATGTTATAAGCTATTTTTTATTACGGAAATGGCTGAGCCTCGAATTTTTGCTAATCGTAAACATAGTCATAGATAATAAAACTACTACTATTTAATTGAACTAAAAATAGAATCTCTCGCAAAACATAACGAATTAAAATTAATTTTCCGCGAGATGATTAAATACCTTAACTTTAAAATACGGGGTGAATTCATAATTAGTTAAATTTTGTGGAGAACTAAACTTAAGTGCTCGGGTAACAATAGTTGCGAAAGGAATCCCTAGAAATAAAGAACTTAAGGTGATCATCACTCTTTTAGTCAATAGTACATATTCTCTGCTATTAGGTAGTACGTTACAAGTAAAGTCAGGGGCCCTATTCCGTCTGTATAGGCGAATACGTCTTTTTGCCATAACGGACGTTCTATTCGAAGGACAGCTTCAATAGACATACAGATGAGGGAGTCAAAAAAACAATGTTTCATCTATACGGCTATCAAAATTGTCCTTCGAATAAAACGTCCATTATGATAAAATACGGATTCGCCCTATAGACGGAATAGGGCCCCTGACCTTATCATGGTTTATTAAATCCCAAACCTGAGCATTATTTTTATTAACTACCTACCTACTTATTTTTTAAGTCGAATCATATACTACAAAATTAGGAATTTCAATTCAATTACTTAATATTAATCGAAAATGACAAAATGTTTAATAATTGTTAATGTAGCTAAGTCTGAACTTTGAGTGCCTTCTAAATTCTATAGACGAGATTATCAGCAGAATGATATCCGACCAGAAGTAGTATTTCTGAGAACCGCTGAAAGGATTTTGTACTTCAATTTTCAATGTTTAATTAGTCAAGTGAAAGCGACTTTTGTAACGAGAAATTCTTGCTCGTTTGTCTGTTTTCATTTATAAATTGTCTTACATTAAATTGTATAACTCTCTTACTAAATAATCGAAGGAAATGATGTTTCTCAATACATTTCCTATAATACATTTGTAATAAAACATCTAATGTTAAACACGCCACAATATCTAAATGAACGTCGCCTAAAATGTCGAGCTCCATACACTCCATCTAAACTGTCGCGTAGAAAATACATGGCTTAGTTTAGTGTGAATCAAATTGCACCAACGTTGTATTGTCAACAAGTTTGACTCCACAGAAATGTTAATGTACAGTCAGTCACAAAAGTAGTTAAACAAATTCAAAATTTCATATCGCTTAAACTTTTGTTTTCGTACTATCAATTGCTTTTTTCGCTAAAATAAACTTCAGAGTTACCTTTATTTTCGATAAAGAAAAATAATGTTTAAAATGAATGTGTAAAAGCGTTCTTAACTTTCGAATTTGTTCAGCGACTTTTGTGACCGACTGTCCTGTAAACAAACTGTTACTCGCATCTACTACGAATGTCTTTTCCTAAAATGGCTGGATCAGGAAACAAAAAGTAGGTAATGTAAAATCCTACTAAAATTATAAATGCGAAAGTTTGTGACGATGTATGTATGTATGTATGTTTGTTCCTCTTTCCCGTACAAAATACGGAACGGATTTAGATGAAACTTTACAGTAATATTGTTTACACATCTTACTAACACATAGGCTACAATTATAAATGATTTTGTGTAATTTGGTCATAATATAACGATACATAAAATTAAGTAATTAGAAAAAAATATCACGGAAAACTCCTTCACGCGGGCGAAACCACGAACAAAAACTAGTGTTCTTTAATTATGTATATACTTCAAATTACCTGTCAGAAGAAATCCTATAAAATGTGTCCTTACTTTATAACATTTAGGATGAGTCCTGTGACAACTATTAAAGTAACGTGTCTGGAAGCATGTAAAAACAGGGGATTAGTATCGACTACTATTGCAATGGTTATTGAAATTAACCAGCCGTAATACCTATGTATTAGGTTTTTATTCCTTTAAAGGTGTCTTCAACCTGTAAACGTACATATTTATGTTTAAAGAATTATTTCTATTCTAATATAATTATTTTTTTGCTAAATCGTTAAACTATAATCGATTGTAAGGAGTGTTACTATTACTCCAGTTCCAATAAAGTATGACCTTTTTTTCGCGTACATTGCATAGTCCAAAAATAAAAAAAATTTAGGCCTCTCTAATGACAGCTGTCACAGATCTCATCCAAAATCATGGAAAATAAAGCTCCCTCAGGTATTTTTAAAAATGGCGATCTGATTTTTAGTCTCTCTTTGTTTTGTATCTGATTTTATTACTCGAAATTGGCAAAATCACCGATAAATAAGCCATAGTATAAAAGAAGAAGAAGACATCTCTTATGGATACATAGTTTTGTGTGTATATGTCGTAATTAATTATACTTTAGTAAATACTTTTGGATGTACTACAAACATATTTCAATTTTATTTACTTTAGATTGAACAACAAATAATGTAAGGCTAAACGCTACGAATTTTTTCATCCGATTTACAAACAATACGTTGAACAAAAATGTCCCATTCAGTCGTGAAATTTCGAATAAATTTTCGGTGAGTCCATTCGGAAGTTGTTTCCTGAACCGACACAGAATGAATGCCACTGGTTTTCGTATACGCGTGTCTAATGCAGCTGTCGCCGATTGTAACTCGAGCGATCTAAATACACTTCCATACTTTATGTTGTGGTCTAAGTCAAGAACTGACGTTTAATATTATTAGTCTAACTTATAAAAATTTGCAAAGCTGTGATTAGTTAAAACACAAATTTACTCGATCAGCTGTAAGACAAAATCCGCCATCTTGCCTCTTAATAAGGTTTAAACTAGGAAACCGGTGATGTTTTGACAGCTATTTAAGCAATTCCTGAGCACCTCTTAATGCTAAAACAAGTTTATAAATAAGACCGGGGGCTTATTCTCTATCCCGCACGTTATTTTAACAGTGCGTAACAAGCACGTAACACAACGCATCATGTTTAGGACTATAGAAATTTGGCTTACAGAATACCATTCCACGCACATTTCTCGAAGATAACATGACACGGCCACGTTACGCGTTTACACTATCATACAGAATAAGGGCTCTGATGTGTAATGCTGTGTTCTACATTCTATATAATACGAAAACGCCAAAAGCACTTTGGCTGTTACATGTTTTTATTAATAATTTCATCAAAAAGTCAACAATTACCATTTCTGTTAATTATATAACTCGATTTACAAAAACAATGGTGTACAATGTACACTCGAAATCCTGTTATTTTGCCGAAATACCAATTGTTTTTTTTCTATTAAACTAGTATCAGAGATGTCACGAGGTTCATTTAATACTTTATTTAATACAATAATCATTTTCAAGAAACTGTTTTATTTAACATATGTGTAACTGTTATTTTCAAAACACTGCCTTTTTAAACAAGGTGCGTGACCAAAATTTTTAGAATATTTTTAACTCAGCATCTGTGATTTTTATTGTCTCCTCGAGTAACCTTCTCACTTGTGCCAAACTTATTTCAGTTATGGGCGTGATTTCTTAAAGCTTCCATAATTGGGAAGCATTCCGATCACGTATCAAAAGCCGTGTCGCTGGCACAGTCCGATAAAACGGATTTCGTGAGTTGATTCATATTCTGAAAAGAATTTCACCTCTTGAAAATTAAATAAATTTGCAAAAGTCAAGATGTTTCTTAGATATTGTCTCCAATTCTAAAGCGTCGTTATGATAAATCTTGTACTTTATTTACAATACTTTCTACTTACAATCGGTTTGCTCAAGATGTAATCTTCAAGCACGGTTATGAAGACTAAGAATTTTTCTTATTAATTAGAAATACTTGTTAATAAACAATGCACACATCATTTCTAAAAGTCAAAGATGCCTTGGTGTTTGAACCTATGGAGCTTATTGTACATTTCTCATGGAACTATTTTTCCTAGAATTACGCCTCCAATAGGTTAGTGCATTTAGTAATTTTAATTTCTTAGAATTCATTTAGTAAGATGTAAGGCGTTGTTTATACGCATGAATATTGTATACACCGTCAATGGTGTGTGCATATATAATATACAATCTAAATTACGTTTCACAAAACGTGGCGTTGGAACAGAAGTTAAAGATTTAACAAGTCCTTTTGATTCTAAGAAGTTACAGGCTGTTAATTCCAACATTGACACATGAGGAACAACTTAAGTAAATGTCTCTAGAGTGTATGAATAAAAATTCCCTTTCAAAAGGCAGGACCCACTTAGCAAGATACGAATAGTAGGTACTTTATAATTGTTTAACGTTTCAAAACAATGACAAATTAAATTAATTTTAATCTTACTATGGTTTACAATTCATAGTCGTACCAACAACTACTATTTTATAAAGGACATACACACACTCACGCCTTTTGTCCCCGAAGGTAACCAGAGACGCAACAGGTGTTTTTCGCCGTGTGTATTACGTCTCATTACGTGATAGAGGGCGACCCTATCGCCATATCGGAAACAAATTCTAGTCTCCGGGCTAATAATGAGTAGAAAAATCTAATATAGCTTTCCCTGACCCGGAGATCGAACCCCAGACAGTACTGTAGTCGTACTTTATACGCCACAATGCAGATATAAAAAACATCTCTTTTTGGTCATATTCCTCAATATCAAGAGTCGTGACCTCCCTTCTTTATCACTTTCGCACGATCGAACTTTCTACATCTGTTTCTGTCACCAGCAGTTCGAAGGGCGCTGTAAACTGTACAGTCAAGAGCGGTCAGGATCTGGTCAGAACAACGCATTGGCCTACGGCCACGAGGTCTTCTTTTATCTACTTAACCGGTTATGATGAGCTTCACGAGGTCGTCGTCGTCTTTTCTTGCAATTCAAAATAAAGGACGGTAGAAGGTTGAGTATATAATATTATAATGAAAACTTTAGTGCAATCCTTTTAATATTTTTTTTAAATATTCAAACCCAGAGGCTAGAGGATGTCTAATATGATTGTGCTCAACTTTACTAAATATTTTACCCAGCAACGATTTCATATGTGTATACCTAAATACTCAGTGACAATCAATACTGTTTAGCATTTATCGTCTACGTTCCCTCGTGTATATGATTCAGCAAGTCATACAAGCTACATTTTAATAAATCAATCAAGCAATTTATTACGCTGCATAATTGTTAAGATATAGTTTAAATTATTTAGTCTCCCAAACGTTGAAGTTTAGACGCTAGGCTATTTTATTCAGGTTTTCCAGTTTTTTTTATATTATGCACTTGTCATAGTAATTTAATACATTTAAATGGCGCACTGTTCAGTATTTCGATTTTCTTGTTTACCATCAAGTTATAATTCCTTACAAAAAATTAAAAAATGAAACCGAAGCCATCAGCCAATTTGTAAAATATAGATAGACAATGCATAAATATAGGTCTACATAATCAATCTACAAACGGAAAGATTCCTTTTTACAAGTTTAATAAAAAAAAAATTGGTATAAAGTAGTTTTATTCCACATTGATTTTGTCGGCATCTATTTCTATTTCTTAACTAGCTTTTGCTCGCGGCTTCGCCTGCGTGAAGGTGTTTTCCAGGATAAAATTCCACTGTTTGATAAAAGTCTTGCTACATATTTTCCCGGTACTTATAGGTTCAAACTAATTTTATCCCCAATCTATAATTTCAGTTCAATCAGTCGAAAATCTAAGAACATTTATACAAACTTTCATCCCCTATTTTATCCCCTTAAGGGTAGAATTTATCAAAATCCTTTCTTAGGGATGCCTACGTCATAGTAGCTTTATGCATGTAAAGTCTTAGCCCGATCCGTCCAATGGTTTGGGCTGTTCCTTGATATATCACTGTCAGTCACCTTTGAGTTATATATTATATTAACAACTGAAGTTAGCTAAAATTCAGTTTCTCGAAGCCGACCACTATTTATGTACTATGTATTTTGAGACTATGCAATTTTGTCGCGTTCGCGATTCACTTTCACTTTTGTTGAGTTTCAGAACGCGATATTAGATCCTCCAACGCGCACGCGAATTTGAACTTTATGCAGCGGTAATAAATTACAAATTGACTCTCCATTTTATTTAGAAAACGTTTGTATGGGAAATAGAAAAATGCTGTTTTGAGGATTTTCCCGGCAATTATTCGAATTTTTCTCACCTTTTAAAACTTCCCTAGACCTCCACGAATAATTCAAGACCAAGATAAGATAAATCCGTTCAGCCGTTCTCGAGTTTTAGCGAGACTAACGAACAGCAATTCATTTTTATATATATAGATAAATCAATTTAAAGATCTGTATCACTGTGATTATTCATTTTTCCAATTGATAAAACCTGCCAGTATTTACTAGCACTTATATTTACAAATATATCAGTAAGAAACTCAAAGGCGGGTGCGTGTTGTACGTTCGTGCCTAATCTCGAAAACTTAGGACCGTCCTTGAGGACGGTTTGGGTACACAGAACATTAATCTTTGACGAGGGATTCCTGAGTGACGATCACAAAGAAAACTAGATGAATATTCCAAACTAGCTCTCAGAACACGCAGCTTATATTTCAATAGAAATAAATACCGACTTTGAGGGAAATCACTGAAACTTTATCTACATATGAATACGTACCTAGTTGTATATTTAATTACATACTTTTTTCAGTAAGCGGTAAAGATATATTCTTTCTTATTTGGTGCGCAATTCCCTCTCAATTTCTAATGGTAAGTAAAAGGCTAAATTAGGCTGGATTTCCGACCTTAGCTCTACCACGGAACACCTACGCGATATAAGCATAATTTCTCTTATTAAATGCACCACCAGCGCGTGACTAAGTATAGAAGAGATACTTAAAACTATATTATTATCCCCTTAAGTGCTTTTTATGGAGAAAACTATTGCGCGGGCGGAGCCGCAAGTAGCATCTAGTTTATATCATTAAAGGCTCAACAATATAATGTGGTCCTATATAAAAATTTTGGAATTCGTTAATAAAGGGGCTTCAAGTTCTTAGAGCTTGTAGATTTGATTCCATCAAATAAAATATAAATCACACGCTATGCGCGATGCTACTACTAAAGGTCCATCAATTAAAAAGGAAGCAAATAATTGTTCTACAAAGTAATTTATGTACTAGATACATTGATCTATTTGATACTTTGTTAGTATGAAAGACTTACCGGATATTACGTTCAGATGAAATATATTATGATTGCTTTCTCTATATATTAATTGCATTATTCTCTTTCTATTGATACTAATACGAGGTTGAACTCTTGTAATTATCAGGAATTTAATCTTATTGAATTGATTCGATTTTTTATAAAAGCGTAGAAAATTGCTTAATATAAAGAGCAGTCTTTAAATATTAGCAAGACATCAAATTACAAAGCTTTGTTTGCTCTGCATTGCAAACTAATGATGAGGCCATTCTCAAAAGGCCCAGTAATTACGTTACAGTGTCCTTTATAGTGGAAGATAACAAAGCGCGCGTGCTGCTTGACGGCAAAAATAAACCAAAAATGACGCCGGATCAATTTTACAGCACATTTCATTTCTATAGTTTTTAGTTTCGTTCCTTTGTTACCACTGGCAACGTATCTGAGTTAGCTGGGAGGTTTCAAATTCGAATTCCAAATATTTCGGTGGAATAAGGACTGTTTAGTAGATTTTTGTTTACAAGTAAGCTAAGTATCCTTAAATCAATATAGAAATCTATAGCGTTATCTGTACCACGCTTAGAAAATTTGATTAAAAATTCAAATACTTCCCAAAGTGCTCTCCTGGATTTACGAGGATAAAATGTAGCCTATATGTTAACCAACGACATAGTTGATCCGTGTGCTAAATTTATTTTAAATCCCTTCAATTGCCTCTGCGTTTACTTCTAACAAACATCCAAAGATTTCACAAATAAATAAAGTCATAATAAATATATACATTTTTATAACGGAAATACTACCCAATATTTTATAACTGTATTGTTAGAATCGAAATAATCCAAACAGACAACTCGTGCATAGGAACAGTCGCTTTGATCTACAAACATTCCACAGCCAAGTTCCATACCATACATATATACAAGTACCATAAGTAAATAAACACATATGTATGAAACAGTTTTCACACACGCGCAGTTTTAACTAACCCATTCGAAACAACTCGGATTGCTAATTGCATTTTATACTTAATAAAATAAACGTTCGGGCTGACTGGTTTTAAAGCGCTGCCCGCATTTACGTTGTAAATATCAGCGGTTAGAAGTCCTAAGACAGAAAGGGAATATATTTATGTAAATAGGTACAGACCGCATCTAAGAGAAGTGCCGAGCGTCCTGGTCCTACTTAATCTTGCAAATTTATGCAAGTCGACGACAACACGTCAAACTGTCTTCACATCGAGGACGTGATCCAAATCCGATTCGGCGCGTCATTTCGGCCTTAAAACGCTTTACCAGTTGGCACATTTGTCTCATAATTCCAAGCTCCTTGGGGATGTATTCGTTGTTATCGCCTTACTTAATATTCAAAGCCGTGCCAACTTTGATGTGTGCACTCATTAGTATACATTTCAGAAGTTTCGGCGAAATTTGTGTTTACAGACACGAATATCTATTTAAGTCTACTTAAAATACTTGTGTAATAACGTACAGGGCTCAGGAAATTTTATTATTAAAAGGTATGAAAAAATTCACTAAAGGTTTCAAGAATTTCAAATTGAGACCCATTTTCTGTAAACAATGTTTTTAACGTTGAAAAAGGCTCGACTGACTGCTGCTATATTATAAAACTTGCTAGTGGAAGAGCTAGCTGCATCAAGTAAATAAGTTTTTTACCTCGTTTAATACTAACTTTCCATAATTTTTCATGAAATGAAGACGGAAATGAGAACAATAGGAAGCATGTTTCATGTTACAACGTCTTTAGAGGCTTTAATGTGGTTACTGTTCGTTCCGTTTTCCAACAAAATTAACCAGAAATAGGTTAGAAGTGAATTGCGTCACACAACGTATACTACGTACATCATATGACGTCACCAACATGTTTAAAGTTACAGTGAGGGTTTTTTTAATAAAATTGACATGCAGTACATGTAGCCAGAACTAATATAATATTGGTCTGAGGTATTTGATCTCGCTATATATTGTTGATTCAACGTTACTCAATACTTACTCCTCAAAACAATTATCATATAATCCTTTACTTAATAACCTGACATTTTTTGCCTAGCTCAAAAACACTTGTGAAACTAATCTAAGAACTCACTTAATGTGTTAAAGAGTACATTATAAATAATTATTTTTGTCATTTACCCAAAATTGGAAGGCGATTTGAAATTTTGAATTTGTTCAACTACTTTTTTGGCTGACTGTACAATGTACAAACAATGTGGGGACAATGAACAGGTCAACCGCTTAGAGCCTCGTACATTGAGTGGCTTCAAGCTTGCAAGGAGTATAATGAACAATCATTACCCCCTTCGGCAATCATGTAAAAAAGCCCCGCAATGATCTGTAGCGTAGAGCCTTGTTTCAGTAAAAGCCGCCACTGGACCCCACATAAAGTGGGATAAGGGATCAGAACAGAATAATAATGCGTACTACTTCAA
>NW_023593119.1:0-26692 GCF_014839805.1 Manduca sexta
TATTTTTACTAACATACCTTTTGAAACGACAAAATGTCTGCCATCCTCACCAGGGGCAGCTGAGTCGTTCTTAAAACAAAATGTTGATCTGTCGATTCCAAATTTCGAATTTGAGTTTGTCACGCACTCTGATATAATAAAAGTATTTAAGAGCTTAAACATAAAAGCACTGAAGACCTATGGGGTTTATCTGTTAAAAGCGTTGCAGTCAGTAATAGACAACATTGCCCCAATTCTTGCGGAAATCTTTAACTGCTGCGTCAGAGACGGCATATTTCCTGATCTTATGAAGGTTAGTAAAGTAGTACCCAATTTTAAAGCAGGTTGTTCTAACACCCCCTAATTTCAGACCTATTTCTATTTTACCAGCCTTAAGTAAGGTATTTGAAAAACTAATGCTTAACCAAATGCTGGTGTTTTTAATAAAAATGGGATCTTACATAATAGACAATTCGGCTTTACAAAAGGCAGATCCACATGGACGTGCTGCTTTAGTCAAAGCTGTGTTAGATGCTTGGGAGGGATCCCAGGATGCACTGGGGGTCTTTTGTGATCTTTCAAGGCATTCGATTGCGTCGATCACAAAACCCTCATTTTAAAGCTTCATTATTATGGTATTAGAGGAATCTGACTTAAACCAATATCTTCATATTTATCAGGTCGAAATCAAAAGTATTTATCGACAACGTCCTCTGCCGGGTCCGCAGTTAGAATTGGGGTTCCCCAGGGTTCCATATTGGGTCCATTCCTATATTCTTAGTTTACATAAATGATCTGCCTTACATGGTTGATAATATGGCAGATGTAGTATTGTTCGCTGACGACACTTCGATTATTTTTAAGTTAAATAGGGGATGAGAATCTCGGTGAGCCACATAAAAGTACTAGTTTGATTTCTGACTGGTTCTCTTCTAATAATTTACTTTTAAATGCCGCAAAAACGAAATGTGTCAGATTTTCGTTACTGAATAAAAAAGGAACTAAATATTGATTTAGATGGGGATAAATTAGAATTAGTTCCCTCAAACGGTCTTCCTCGGGGTTTCAATCGATAGTAAATTGCAATGGGGCCCCCATATTCAAAAATTTCTAGTAAACTGAGCTCTGCCGTGTTTGCTATTAGGAAGATTAGACAATTAACTGACGTGGCTACGGCAAGGCTAGTGTATTTTGCATACTTCACAGCATTATGTCCTATTTTATTCTTCTGTGGGGCTCTGCTGCAGATCTGCAGACCATTTTTATCTTGCAGAAACGAGCGATTAGAGCTATTTACAACCTTCGCTCTCATGATTCCCTTAGGCAAATGTTTAAGGAGGTGAATATACTGACTTTGCCGGCCGAATATATTTTTCAGAATATAATGTACGTACAAAAACCTTAGTACTTTTATTAAAAACAGTGACTTGCATAGTCTAAATACCAGAAATAAAAATAAATTGGTTGTCCCTAATCATAGGCTCTGTAAAACCAATAAATCTTTCTTAGTTAATAGCATTAAGTTCTATAATAAACTTCCCTTCGAAGTTACCAATTTGACCGAACAAAAATTCAAGTGTTATGTTAAGCGTGAATTAATGTGTAAAGGATACTATACTGTATCTGATTACCTTAATGATAAGACGGTTTGGAAAGTTTGTCCTGCACACAATGACCCACCATGTTAGCACACATTAGTAATTAATTAACTGCCTAAAATGTCTTTGTTACATGTCTCACATGCTTTTTTATAATAATGACATTTCTATAGTTCTAATTTTACATAATCATATCATATCTTAATGAAATGTAATTTTGAAAGACGACCACCCGATCATGTTGTGTTTGCCTGTTCAATATCACTATTTTTTTTCTTTTCTCATGATTGAAAACTATGATTGTAAATGTAGGCGAATGCACGCTGTACGCCGTTATTTAAGTATGAATCTATGTTCTCTTTTATTTGCTATCGCCAATTTTATTTTATGCCGCTCCAGGTTTAGTCGATTGGATTTCATCTTATCCCATGTTAACGGTGATGTGCGTGCATTAGCTTATATAACTATTGTGACTATGTACAAGAAAGACTTGGAAAAAATACAAAAGAAGTACTGAACAATTGATGACAAAAAGAAAGCCCGGAGTTTCTTTCTGCCTTTCTTCTTCGGGTAGTCATCACTTAGGTAGCTAGTGAAAGGCTGGTAGGTTAGCTAGGCTAGGCTCATGTCCTCACCGGTGAGGATCGCGACGCGTTACCCTTCTATTTCCCCTACTTGCCAGCCCGAGCTGGTTTACTTCGTACTTTTGTACCTAATCTTTTGTATAAACTTTATCCCTAATTTAAAATCTCCATAGTTATATAAGTGATTTTAATAGTTGTTTAGAAATAATAATTATTCTTATTCTTTGTTTTGACGTATCATAAGTGCAACTTTGTTCGCCTACGTGATAAATAAAGTATTTTATTATTTTTATTATTATTTTATCTCATCATAGAGTATATTGAAGTCAATTGTTAAATTCAATAGCATGAAGACTAAATAGGAAGGCAGACGCTGACATCCTACATACAAAGCAAAATAAAACCTGCGATCATCTACAACCCGTGTTTAGTCTAATTGGAAACCAAACGTTACCCACGCTTCGTGACCTGAAATTTATAATTACAGACCAACTCGTAACCTTAATTACACGTAATCTAACCAATTTAATGACACACTTGTATTAATTAATCTTATTTTTAAGCTCAGCCACGTTATTTGAACGTAATTTCTACCTCGTTGAAGTAATTCTGCTTACAGACCTGTGTTCTTTTATTAAAGATTTAAACGAATCTGTTGTTTTCTTTCATCTTTATTCATATTGAAGACACAGCTCAGGACATAATTAAAATAAATAAGATATATTATGTTGTCAAATACGAAATTAAGATTCAATAGATCCCTTTTATAAGCATAATAGTTCAATTTAGAAACAAAATAGATATTCCATACATAAATATTCCCGATCTTCTAGATAGCAGAAACCACAAAGACCTTAGATAAACAGCATACCGACTCTGAGCAAATATTTGTGAATGCAAATCCACTGCGATCTAAGCTAGCTATATTTTCTTCGCTCAACTATTATTTTGGTGTGCTATTGTAAATCGAAATGGAAATCAGTGTAAGATACCATTGAAAGCTGATTGCTATCAACTTTATGACTTCGGTTAAAATATATAAGATACATAATATAATGTAAACATATCTCGATAGATATATCTTTATTTTAATAGGGCACTAAATCCTCTAAAAGAAATAATTCGGAGTGCATTAAATATATCCTAAAATAAATTATATAATTCCACTCATTCTTTTAATCAACAAAAAAAAAATACGAATACACATAGCATTGCCAAACCCTAAGGCACCAGTTGCTTATCTCGGAAATATAGTAGATGTATGTGAAAAGTTGAACTGTGGGATGCAACAGGTCACGCCAAATTATATAGCAAACTTACAGCACCATGTTAATGGGCAACTTCGGCAAATTAAGAGAAGTTTATAGCTACACTACATTGGGTAGATTGGCACTTTATGAAACTTGATCGACATTTTTTTATTGCTTTAGTATGCAAACGAGTAACCCGTCCGCCTGATGGTAAGTAGCAACCAGCGCCCATGGACTGAAGCAATGCCAGAGGCACAGCCAAGCCGTTACCTACCGGGAGGTGAACCCTTTTTTAAGCCTCATTTAATATAGGAGGATCCTAGTTAGGTTCCCATATTTTTGCTGCTAATCAAGTTCCAGTTTGACTAACAGTGAAATTACTTGGTGCTAAATGAGGTTTCATATCGCAGAAAAACAGACAAAGCGCACAGCCACAATTTGTAGTTCAGTCTTTGATATTTATTTTAGACATTAGTGGCGCTCAACAATGTTTCCTTATACATTAATGTTAAGAAAAAAGCTTCAGTATCAGTCTAGTTAATACCTTATCAGTATATATCTCATAAAGTTATTTCATATTACAAAAAGAAATACTACTTACATTAATTAATTTTAATAAATAAAAAAAACATAGATAAGCATAGAAGATTATTCTCAAATAAAACAGGATTACCAGAATTTACCCCACACTACAGTTGATTAAAACCCAAATTATTTTCTCCGAGACCCCAATAATCCCGATAGAAGCTCATCTAAATGTCTGACGCATTCGGTTAAATTGTTAATAAGGCCTAATGCGGGCTCTGCACTTATTTGCGCAATGCGCAAACAAAGAAAGTTTGTTCAGTGAATTTGTATATTTAATGAATCAGTCCCTCCCGCGCGGCTCGTGCCTGGCGCGGAAGTACGATATGCCCTTCAAATATTCATTAGAATCAATCGTGGTGTCAATTAAATTCTTATCATTCTCTTTTGAGCTTGTTTTTCCTTGTTTGTTCATTTGTGGTTTTTGAAAGGACTGCTGTTTGTTCCCAAGAATATATGTTGCAGTTTCATGTAAAATAGTACATTCTATACACTTTTACTTCCTTGTATTAGAAGAAAAAACGTGTGCCGAGATAATATACAAATAGATATATTAGAATTTGCAAGTTAAATAATAAAGTCGTAAATACAATACATTCAAGATAATCGCGATTATTATAAATTTAAATAAACAGCAACAGCAACTTCCACAAGGAAAAGGAAAAGACTAACAAACATAACAAATTAAAAACCACACCACAGATTAATCAAGACATTAAAGCAGCAGGATGGACTGCAGTGATCTATAAAGGTTGAGGGCACTAATCTAAACAATTCCTCACGACCTTGCGGTGGGAAGGCTATTAGGACGGACCGAGGCTGTAAATCTAAAGGAATTTACGGACCACCGGCGCTAAATCATTTTTCATACGAACATTTAACGCCTGGGAACAACTGGGAGATTGTTACAAGTTTTAAGATTTTTTGCAAATTGTCCGGTTATGTTTAGAAGTACTTTCGTATGTAGAAGTGTTCTTCTATACCCTACTGCTTTAAACATTTTTACTGGTACACAGCAGCGTATAAGCGATGATGTCTTTTTATTTGAAGGACTTTTAAATAGTGTAGTTACACTTATGAGATTTCACAAACTACTTCAAGTTACCGAGCGCATGGAGCGTCATATATGAGCCTTAAATTCTAATGGTGGTGTTACTCTTATTTAACCACGTGCTTTATGTTGGGAGATCGCCAAAACCAAGAACTAACCATTCTCCATTCTTTATTTTCAATTACTTCGTTTCTGTTGCTGTTCAAACGCGGAACTGATCACAAAGTAACAGTCAGATGAACCTTCTTATATTGCATATTTAATGACTTGACAACAAAAACTATAAATTATGAAGGCCTCAAATAGCCAAAGGTCTATGGCCAAAATCTAATACTTCCTTTTATTCATAAAGTACACAACTTATAGTTTTTTGATAAACACGTATCTACATAAATAACAAAACGAAAAAGAAAACCATTTCATTCCTGTAACCATCTAGAAAACGACATTTCCAAATGACATTCAATAAATGAGGCATTGAATAAAATATCTGCCCAATCGATGTTATTTCGCCTTTTCAACTCCACTCCGACTTTTTGCCACAGCTGATATTTGAAACAAGTCAAAGGTTTTCATATCTCTGCATTGGCGTAAATTGGGTATTTCAGTGATACCACAAAAATTTAATTTAATATCTGCTATAGTTTCGTTCTGTATTTGAAATTTGTGTAAACCAATAAGACGGTGGCATTATGTTCGTTGTTAAAATATTAACGAACAATTTAAATGAAATTTATAATACAAGTAAAACAGCACATCACACCGTTATCGAAGGCATAGTGGAAGGAGGACACCCACTTTTGCTTCGTGTATTTCGTCCCATAATGTGAGAGGGGGCAAGCCTATCGCTGTATTGGGCACAATTTCTAGACTTCGAATTGATACAGAGCAGAAAAACCCAATGTAATTTTGCCCAAACCGGGATTCGACACCACGAAATAGCAATAATCGCACTGCGTACACGATACAACTATGCCACCGAAGCAGTCTAAACAACTATATTATCTAAAAATAATACTATGCACCGACTCGTATCATGCACCCTAAGATGACGTAGAGCAAATATTAACAAATACAAACATTTGTCTTAGAAGATCACACACAATTTTTTTAAGCCTCAGTATTGAAGCTATATTTGTTCACCCAGCACCCAAAGAATTATACGGAATATTTCAATTTAAAAATGGAATGAAAATAGTTTTATTGAAAATAATTCAAAGCGTTTCTAATATGTTGTACGTACAAAGGATACAAAGACAGAGCGTCTGATTTCCTTGGGCGACTGAACGCTTGCTCTTTACTCTTCGTTTGTTGACGCAGGAGAAAGCACAACAATGTTATAATTTAGTTTCAAACCATTTTCCTTATAAAGCCATTGTATTTGTAGAACAAGATATACATCTTTCACTAGAATTTACTGAGACAATCACGAACGATGGCTCAATGAATTAACAGATGCCTTCTAAAATAGAAACAATGCCTCAATACAAAACTAATAATATCAAGACGAAGTAATACAGCATCTCAAATGAATTGTTTCACGAAAGCAAAGTTTATTTCTCTTTTTTATTATTATAGTTTATTTTACAAGTTTCTACAACTTTTATTGGTTCTTGTTAAATTGGTACCTACTAAAAGCTATGTTAGATTATAGAAAAATATCCACTACCACATGTTATACCAAATATTCGGCAGCATTTTCGGCAGCAATTAATCGGAAAACAAAGTAAGATCTACCTATTAAAATAAAACTATTTTTACTGATTTTATCACAGTTTTTTTAATATACTTATTATAATTTTCTCCAGCCTAGCGGCGATAGCCTAGTTGGGTGTGGAACGGTCTGCCAAGATGAATGTCCGCAGGTTCAAATCCCAAGGGCACACACCTCTGACTTTTCTAAAAAATCATGTGTGTATTCTTTGTGAATTTATCGTTCGCTTTAACGGTGAAGGAAAACATCGTGAGGAAACCTGCACATCCGAGTAGTTCTCTATTGGATTTTCGAAGGTGTCTGAAGTCTACCAATCCGCACTAGGCCAGCGTGGTGGACTAAGGCCTAATCCCTCTCAGTAGTAGAGGAGGCCCGTGCTCAGCAGTGGGCAAGTATATAATACAGGGCTGATATTATTATTATTAATTTTCTCCAGACGTTTTGGAGACTTTACAGCCTTCTTGGTCACGAGGCGGACTGAGGTGTTGGTCATCCGAAAAGTCAGTTACAATATTTACCTTCATTTTACAATTATAAAAAATTTTTACTTTACCAATAAATAGAACATAGGAGGAATCTGAGATTTCAGTCTCTAAAACTTGTTCTTACCCAGTAAAGACGTTTAAATTAAGTTTCTAAACTGCAGTCGTTCATTGACTTCAAATGACCCATCTAGCTCTGACTGAGTGCAATTACCTTACTAAACTTTCTTTAGGAAGCACATTAACCCAACACAGTCAGACATCCTACATTGGCTACAAACTAAACCAGCTTTTAAAAAACATTTGCCGTCAAAATTCACGAAGTTTTTTATCGAAGCTAGAAGCAATAAAGTGGACGAGCCAGCAGTAAATATTAAACGCGCGTGTCTCTGTATAACCAGCACCCGCATCGGCACCGCATTACAACGCATCTGTTACTCGCACTTAATATCCGAGGCCTCTTCCGACGCTGGTTTAATACCGCGTGAATTATTGTTGTGTGGCATATTGTTATTTAAGAAACTCCGATTAAAGTAACATGCTTAATTACAATGAAATACGATGTAAAAGAAATTAGTGAAATAGCTAATTAAGGATATAGCTAGTATGGTAAAGTCCATGAAACCAAATAAAAGTCCCGATCGGTGTTAAGAAAAGTAAAATCCATCTTTTTTGTTTCACTGCACACGTTTCCTTGGTCGGACATTAGATCGGGTGGAGCAAAAAGAAACGGCAGGACTGCTTTTGTAGTTTAAACTAAAGATAATCATATCTTCGTGACATTTTTGCGTTGTACGATCTTAATTCTTATCTGATCTTAGCCGTGGGTTTTGTTCCATTAAAATAAACACGATTGTTTCGGCCTTCAAGAATATTGTTGCACAAAACACAAGAACCTTACCTCCGAACGAACGAACAAGAATTTTACTTCCAATTTCTTTCAAAGGTGAAGAATAAACTTTATCAAACTGACCTATTCCTGCTGCAAAACTGGCTACATTAGCTGTCTTACACCTGCGACGTTACAATGATTCGCATATTCTCTTTTTACGGTGTTCCTGAGTATTGTTCAACTTTACCCCACCCGCTCCCTTTCAAACTACGTGTTGTGATTAACAATTTAATATTTTTATCAGCCCAGAAATTTAAACTACCTATTAAAGGTAAAAGACCTGGCATCACCAATAGCCATTATTTGTGAGGTTTTAGATAAAATAGATACTGGTAAATTCAGTACCGCAAGATATATCGGCCGCTATAGCAGGTTTTACACATTGTATACATTGGCTGCTGACTGTCTTGGTGGCGTAGTTGTAATGCGTATATGGTACGAGTCCGGCTACCGCGCTGAGGTCCTAGGTTCCAATCCCGGGTCGAGCCAAAAATAATTGTGACTGATTTTTCCATATTAAAAAATTACTTAGTCGTTGCTTGTAGACAGTAAATTGGCGGAGTGATAGCTCCGTGCCTTGGAAAGCATGTAAAGCGGTTGGTCTTGTCACCTGATGTCTCTCCGGTCATGTCGGTTTGCCGTCTCACCGGAGTATGAGAGTGAAAGAACAAAGAGTGCACCTATATGTTGCGCACACACTTTTGCACTAAAACATCTATTCCGCACCTGGGTTTTCTCCTTTGAAATTGATCGCCGTTGCTAAAATTCGGGTAGAAGAGATTAATATTGTATCCTTTCTTATTTCTACAGTAAATGCGCTGCCACTTCGGGTATTGCGGATAAATTGTTAATCAATTAATTTTCATTGCAGTCAAATCTGAATGGATGTTGACAAATGACGGCCCAAAACGGAACCATCTCTCAAATCTAAATTCGAGTTGATCAGCGTACCGTGCGATACGGCCTATTTCATTGAAGGTAGCGATTTGAAAATAAATCATGCAAAATTTTACTGTAGAATTAATACTACTGCCCATGGACTTGTTCACGTATCTAAAGATATAGGCAGAGGTGTAACTAGTGCTCTCATTAATGACCGGGTTTACCGAGTCCGATTCCGTAATGTCGGCACGGTTATTCAAGAATTATTGAATTTACTGCAGCCATGATGTCAGGGCGATACATCATACATTAAAGGAAGATTTGGTATACACTCCTGCTTTCTACTCTTTATGGTATATTGAATAAAGGTTATCTTTTTTATATCTTCTAGCACGGCAAATGAATACAGCTGATGTCAGTAGTCAAATCCAAAAAATATCCTACTAATTCTATTAAGAATTAGTATGATTCCAAACATCTATATTCCAGCAGCAATTTCAAAAAATAAAACAAATGTTTGACCTACTATAAACTTTACGCTATAAAGCTTCTACGTCTTCACTCTTTATACAAAATACATCTAAGAAACTCGGAACTTCCATCAAATAGAATTGAACACTCCTTTGCACACCTGCGTTTAAGGAGAAATAGAATAGTGTAGTGTTTTAATCTAAAAGTAGTGATCGAAAGGTGATTTTGATAGACTTGTGCAGGTAAACAGGTGGGTCACATTATCGTAAGTAAACACGCATGCCAGTGAACAATCTACCATCATTACCAACCGCAAGAAATTGAAAGCTGATCAAAGAATAAAATTTACTGAAATATGTAATTAATAAGATCTTCTAACCAGTTTCAAGGTTAATTAAACATCCATTAAAAGAATGAGCTCAATTCTACAAAAATTGCTATCCGATATATTTGAAATGATCGCTATCCGATATATTTGAAAGAACCTTGTCCCGCAGTTTTTACATACGAAAATCTGTTATGAAATAATGAAAGCCATTTTTTGTGCAACTTAATTATATTAGGTATATAGCTTTCACGACATCACCGAGCGGTGACGAGCACAAGCACTCCGAAATAAATGTGGGAGGCAGTTCAAGGGTGACAAGCCTCGACTCTGAACAGAGTGCTTCGTTACTTCAACAGAGCAGCGGGATGTAAATAAAACATAATACGATATGATACGGAAGTGAATAAAGATAGCAGTGGCTAAGAGTAAAATTTTCCGAAAGAGAGCCCGACGCAACATGTAGGTACAACAAATTATTCTTATAATCACTAGATTTTATATAAATTACGAAAGAGAAGCCTGAAGGAATCGTGTTATATGGACTCTTCTTCCCTGAAATATATTTTTAATATATTGCTAATGAATGCGCTCCCCTTAAATCTATTTTTTAGTCTTTTGGGTGTGGCTCGCGACTCTGCTAGTTTGAAAGACCTTGGTGTTTAAGTGACTATTCTTTCAGGCCATGGTCTATCAGTATGCTATATTTCATTCAAATCTTTATAGCAGTTTCTATGTTTATTTCTATAGAACATCCAAACAATTCCACAAACCTTTCATTTTAACTGTGTAGTACATTTTTTGTGATTTTAAAATACATTAAATTCGTACCTACTCTAGTAGAAGACGGTTTGAGAAAGGTACCATATAGCAACAAATGGGAATTTCGTCTTTAATACAACACTTATTTTGTGGCTAAAACTGCAACTGCATTGTATTTCTTTATGACATTTAATAGGAGGAAAAATTGCTGCATAAATACACAAGCTTTGAAAAAGGCTATTCTGACACCGTTGGTCTTTTTTTTATACGGGCACAGCAAAGAGACTGAACAATATAAGATTAATCTGTCGAATATTTTTAATTATAACTAAAATTCTAAAATGTTAACACATACGTATTTTATCCTCGAAAGGGAAGAAAGGCGCAACTGGCGCACCCACTTTCCACCGTGTGTATTCCTTCGATAATATTGTTTATCGAAGATTCCGTCTCATGATGTGCGGCGAGTCTATCGCCATATCAGGCTCAAATTCCAGTCTCGGCTGACACTGAGTTGAAAAACCCAATATCACTTTACCAGACTTTAGGTTTGAACCTGAGACCATAGCACTACAGTCATACCATAATACAACTACACCACCGAGCAGCGCTACTGAGGTATTAAATTTTTACCAATCTTTCACGTCACTGAATTTTATTCTTTACATGACTGCCTCGGTGGCATAGTTGTACTGCATGCACGGTACGACAGCGCTCTGAGGTCCTGATTTCGAATCCCGGGTCGGGCAAAGTGATATTTGGGATTTTCTGCTCAGTATCATCCCGGAGTCTGGATTTTGTGATAGGCTCGCCCTCTATCACATCATGGGCCGGAACAGACTTGGCGAAAAGTGAAAGACCTGATCGTGCCTCTGCATACCCCTTCGGGGATAAATGCGTGATGTTGTGCGTGTGTCTTTCACATTACAACAAGAAGGAAGATTTTATACGCGACTAGCTTTTGCCCGCGGCTCCGCCCGCGTTATAAAGTTTTTCAGGCTAAAGTTTTCCGTTATAAAAGTAGTAGTTTCCCGGGAGCCTCTCAAACTGTCTCCATACCAAATTTCATCTTAATACGTTGAGTAGTTTTTGAGTTTAACACGTTCAGGCAGACAGATGCAGCGGGGGACTTTTGTTTTATAATATATTTTTTAGAACTTTTTTAAAGAGGAATAATCCCGTCATACATCATTGTTGCATAACTTTAACCGTTTACGCAGCGCACGCAACGGAAGCTCTCAAAACTAATAATTTTTCCCCGTTTTTGCAACATGTTTCATTACTGCTCCGCTCCGATTGGTCATAGCGTGATGATATATAGCCTATAGCACTCCAGGAACAAAGGGCTGTCCAACACAAAAAGAATTTTTCAGTTCAAACACGGTAGTTCCTGAGATTAGCCATTACTGCTCCGCTCCTATTAGTCATAGCGTGATGATATATAGCCTATAGCACTCCAGGAACAAAGTGCTATCCAACACAAAAATATTTTTTCAGTTCGAACTGATAGTTCCTGAGATTAGCCATTACTGCTCCGCTCCTATTGGTCATAGCGTGATGATATATACCCCATAGTACTCCACCAACAAAGAACTATCCAACACAAAAAGAATTTTTCAGTTTGAACCGGTAGTTCCTGAGATTAGCCATTACTGCTCCGCTCCTATTGGTCATAGCGTGATGATATATAGCCTATAGCACTCCACGAACAAAGGGCTATCCAACACAAAAAGAATTTTTCAGTTTGGACCGGTAGTTCCTGAGATTAGCCATTACTGCCCCGCTCCTATTGGGTATAGCGTGATGATATATAGCCTATAGCACTCCACGAACAAAGGGCTATCCAACGCAAAAAGAATTTTTCAATTTGGACTGGTAGTTCCTGAGATTAGCGCGTTCAAACAAACAAATAAACAAACAAACAAACAAACAAACAAACAAACAAACAAACAAACAAACAAACAAACAAACTCTTCAGCTTTATATAATAGTATAGATTTACACAATTTTACACATTGATAGGTCAGTTGGATTGCGAACAGTTTTCGTGTAGACACAAACGTAACAACGTGTCCTCCTGGGGCCTTATTCTCTATCCCGCACGTTATTTTGACAGTGCGTAACAAGCACGTAACACAACGCATCATGTTTAGTACTATAGAAATTTGGCTTACAGAATACCATTCCACACACATTTCTCGAAGATAACATGACACGGCCGCGTTACGCGATTTCACTATCATACAGAATAAGGGCCCTGACTTATTTAACATTCGCTATAAATTTACTACACCCGTGTAGTTTCATAATGTAACGCACGCAATATGGAACCTAAAAGGTCTTTCATAGCAAATCTCTATTTAGGAACAGATGCTACTCCTAAACACATTTCATTTAATACAGTATTCAGTATAGTAAAAGGTAATAAAAAACATTTGAATTTTAGTAAATATTTATACTTGAAATAAGATGAGTAACTTAATTTAAAAAGTACTGTATTTTAAATAAAATAGTTTATTCCTGACACTAGCTCGCTACGAAAAATGCAGATTATCAAATAACTTAGTAAACCTAATAAATGATCATATAATTAAACTACAATCTAATGAAACACAAAGTTAATCTTTACATTAATTTATTACAACTCTCACACAAAAAGAGGTTAAAACAATTTTGCCCCTTTTCAAGATACAAAAATTGATATAAAAAGTATTTTTATTCATGAACTTTGTGTTAAAAACCTAAAATCCAAAACTATGTTATCGACTGCGCTAAATTTTGATCGCATGTAATCAAAGTTATACCGTAACGAAAGCATTACGGCCAAGTCTTTGCCATAGACAATTCCGATGAGAGTTTATTAAGTAAGAAGTTATTGGGTCGCGTTCCGGCATTGCACTTTTTATTACTTTAATCTAGTTAGCTAGACAACGTAAAAAACGTGTTTTATGTCTTCTGAGAGCAAGAGACGTAGGATTTATCGTCTTTTTAAACGGTTTTATTTATTAAGGTTTTGTTATTTTCTTTTGCGTTACTTTTTAAGGTAAACTGTTGATTGTTTGCTTTTAGAGCATAGTTTGTGGATTACATATTAAGATATTGAAAGATTTAATTTATTATTTTCTCCCCAATTAGGGTATCGATTGATGTAACTTCTGTACACATTATAAAACAAAGTCCCTGGCCGCGTCTAATCACGATAACAACTCAACAATTTTGGTATGGAGATAGTTTGAGACCGTGAGAAGGACATAGGGTACACTTTATCCCGGAAAAACTCTCACGAGGGCGAAACCACGTGCTAAACTAATTCAGAATAATAAAAAATTGTAACTAAAGTGTAACTTAAAATCATGAAACTTTCATTCTAACTTAATAAATTACTGCGATACGGACCTGGGCCTAGTGCAGTGACCACCATGAACCGCTGTAATATTTTTATTGATTTATAATAATCTTTGAATAAATATAAATAAACAATTAATCCAGCGTTTCTGTAATTAGAAATATTCAGCTTTATTGTAATAAATTTGCGATACGCTTTTAAAAAAATCGTATCACTTGCAAAGCCGTCTCCCACTACGCAACAGTACATGCTACTTTTATACTCGATAATTCATAAAAGCCTATTCATGTATTAACCTACATACAGCTATAAACTCCAAGCAATATTAGAGACCCTCAATGAAAGCCTACGTCCCATCAAAACGAATTCCACCGTTTTCAATGCAAAACAGGTAATAAACAAGGAGGGCAAACGTCGAAGGACCCTGTGGAGATATAAATCATTTTAGGCCCACGAAAACCCCTGCGACACCGATAAATGTAGAAGAGTACTCATTTTATACGATCATGTATAAGAACATTTATTACAATCCGTTATTACAATAGATACAGGTGTGTAGTGCTTGAGTTAGTTTGTGTAAGATATTAACAACGTGTGAAATTAAATCTTCCCTCATATAGTTGATATTGAACGATCATGAACACTATCTTCAACTAGAATTACGCACTTAAGTCTTTTTCAGTATTTTACGTTGGGTGTCTATATTAATCCTAGATGAGCACAGAAGACTGCCTCGGTGGCGTAGTTATACTGCATGCGCTGTGCGGCAGCGCTCTGAGGTCCTGGGTTCGAATCCTGGGTTGGGCAGTGATATTTGGGGTTTTCTACTGAATATCAGCCCGGAGTCTGTAAATTGTGCCTGATATGGGACGGAAAAAACTTGACGAAAAATGTGTACCTTGGTTGCGCCTATACATACCCCTTCGGAGATAGATGCGTGATGTGTGTATGAGGACAGTAATTAAATAAAACACACACTTATAATTATACAACTTTCAACAATTTCAGTACATAAAATAATTTTTGCCTTATTTTCTATGCGGCGAGTCTGTTACCACTCACCAAAAATATTACTACTGGGCCCTTATTCTGTATGATAGTGAAATCGCGTAACGCGGCCGTGTCATGTTATCTTCGAGAAATGTGCGTGGAATGGTATTCTGTAAGCCAAATCTCTATAGTCCTAAACATGATGCGTTGTGTTGCGTGCTTGTTACGCACTGTCAAAATAACGTGTGAGATAGAGAATAAGGGCCCTGGTCAGAAAAAAATAAAGTATAAAAGCATCAAAAGATGCGTTCAGAAACCTCATCTCTTTAAATGCTTAAAAAGAAATGAACATTGGCAAAGGTTTCTTCGCGATGTTCCAAAAAGAGGCATTCTGAAACCTAATCCTATAAAAATCTTGAAAAAGAAATGCACATTTGCAAAGGTTGCTTCGCGTTGTTTTCGCGACATATTGCTCGAGAAGGTCAAGTTGCACATGTTTTTATTCCAGTCGTGCCCGGTGGGAAAATATTACTTCACTCCGCATTGCCCTTCGACATGAAAGAGCTAGAGTCTTGTTTTTCGACCAATTACGAGTATAACAAGTTAATTACGACAGCGCAGATTCATGTTCTTGAAAATAGTTGCTATTTTTTTTTGTTTATAAAAGTAAAAATAATACGTTATTAATTTCAAAACTAACTTAAGGTTAAAGTTTTGCACTTTCACATCATGTCTTTCATAATAATTATAATTCTATGTCTAAACTAAAACTTTGTACGCAATTTTATTTATAAATATATCCACATTGTAGGTAAAAGTACATTAAGTCTGTCTTTAATAATTATTTTAGTATTTTAATCATTATTTGTTACGTCATACGTTCACAATTACATTTTATTGAATACTGCATGTGATCCATTGAAATTAATGGTAATAATATCAGCCCTGTATTATATACTGTTCCGCTGTTGGGCACGGGCCTCCTCTACTACTGAGAGGGAATAGGCTTTAGTCCACCAAGCTGGCCTAGTGCAGGTTGGTAGACTTCACACACCCTCGAAAATTCCTAATAGAGAATTTCTCAGGTATGCATTACGATATTTTCCTTCACCGTTAAAGCAAGCGATAATTCACAAAGAATACACACATATTTTTTTAGAAAAGTCAGAGGTTTGTGCCCTTGGGATTTGAACCTGCGGACATTCGTCTCGGCAGTCCATTACAACCAACTAGGCTATCGCCGCGAAAAATCATGTATGTCAAATAAAATTAAATTGTACTCTATAGTTACTAATTTCGTAGCATTGTTCTGTTTCGGGATACATTCCGACAAAAGAGCTAGTTTGACCTGTTTTGCGGCTTTCCACCGGGACATAAAAGAAAAATATGACATTACTTGAAACGCTATGTAGTTTCTGTGATTTTCGCTATTATAATGATGAAACAGTGGATTTCTCATAATTAGATTGTCTGAGAATCAAACTTCTAATACATTTCTTTAATTATGGCCTTAGTAGACCAACGGGCCACCGGTTTGCCTGATGGTAAACAGCATCTGGCGCCCATGGACTTTGCAATGCCAGATACACAGCCAGTGTTTTGAATAAGCCATGCACTAGACCGTCATTAACCCACAATTTTAAAATAATATATTTCCAGTAGATAATTGTCTTAATATTTCGAATTCCCCGTGCCAAAGAAAGCAGCTCAGGGACCAAACTGTTAAATGACATTTCAGCACTTGAGAACTGGCCTACACTGGGAAGTTTAACTTTGTGCTCAATATAATAATAATTGGATTGCCAGTGTTGAGCGGATTGGATGGCACTTTTCTTGATACAACTTCAAATTAGCTGAGATTTCTAAATGGGATTTGAATTCCCAGACGACTATCTTCTATAAAGTCTGAACTTCAATTTCTATGAAGATTTCCATTTGCTTGTTTGCCACGTAGGTACGCTAAAATATACTTAACATTTGAATAAAGAAAAAATAATTTTTTAAAATTTAGAACAGCTAAAAATGTCTAACTTGCCAAAATGTGGTAAGCATACTAGTTTAAAAATTGTACACGTGTAAATAGTTGAAGGAAGGAAATAGGATGTCGATGACTTATGTTAATACATCGATGGTTGGCTGTAAGGTCTTTATTAAAAACTACTTCTAATAATCTTCTTCTTCCTCAGGTGCTTCACCATTACTGAAGGTTAGCAATCAGTTCCTTAAACCTCTCCTTGTCAGAACAGCTCTAAACCGTTTTTATTCCTGGTCCTATCCCGTATATTGCGTTGCAACGACTTTCTCCTCATTCATACACCTCTTTTTCCAATTCTTTTCCCCATTGTGATGGTTCTCAGCAAATGCAGCACCTATCATATTTTCTCAGGATATGACCTAAGTGCGAAACTTTACGCTGTTTCGTAGTTTTAAGTAGCTTTGTGCTCTTTTGCATTCGGGCCAGGACTTCAGTGTTAGACACCTTAGACTTCCAACTTACACGAAGCACTTCTGTAAATAATAGTATACTATTTTAGTACAGTATAGACTCTAACACTACAATACGTTGCGATGAAATAAGCAAGAGAACCGTTCTCTTATGAACAAATAACTTAATTTTTTATCACTCTTAATGGTCTTCTTAATAGCGCACCCGATTTTGACGTTTTTTCGGCTGATTGGAACGTGATCCAGTATGAATGTTTGCATTATTGTGAAATTAACTCATGATACCGCATATTTCATGTAGTTATTATCTGTTTCATTTTTTACTATAGTTATATATTGTTATTATTAACTTAATTAGTGTAATTGGTTTATCCGTTCTAATTGAAATAAATAAATAAATCACTTAATTATTAAATTAACTTAATGTTTTAATAAGCCAGGATCGACATTGGCATGTACTGCAAATGCCAACAAGCGATGATTCGGCGTGTTTTCAGAAAACAAAATTATCTTAAAGCCCGCAGCGAATGTAATAGAAATGAAAATAGTAGTTTGAGATAAATAATTTCGTGTTTTATGGAGTAAAAAATAAAGATTTTTTTAACTTAATTTATAACTTATTCAAACTTATCTGGACTATATTAATAGCTTAGTATTTAATATTAACCAATTTACCATATTTTTAACTTTTATTTATCGTACAGATTAATTTGAAGAACTTTAAACAGTTTTCGAGGTACAAAATTAAGAGAGAAACATAAATATATTCCCTTTTATCCATTTAATCAAACTTTTAGATCGTGTTTCTATTATCGCTTCGTGGCACGATATATCTTCTAAAGCTGAGCGTAAATCAGTCACGTCACCTACAACTGGAGCGACCTTTTTGGGAGTTTCCTGTGTAACACTGCTGTTTCAACAAAAAGACTTAACTGTTAGTCATCGTACTGTAATGGTAGGTAGTTGTGAAATGTGGGCCCGAGGATTCGATTCTCGCAACGAGGCAGACACTAATTCCGCAAAAAATATGTGATCTGTAAATATTTTATGTTGTGTATGAATTTTGTAGTACTTCTGATAAAAAACTAGTACCTTGAGTTTTTAAGGGGTTTAAATTTTATGTTATTTTTTTGATTAATGAAAGTAAGAAGTATTTTTTTAAGGAAATATAGACAACCATGTTGGGAGAGACGAATGTTTTAAACCCGCAGGTTCTAAACCCAAAGGCGCGCACTTCTAACTTTTCTGAACTTATATGTGTATTCTTTGTGATTTATCATAATATGAGGAAACCCACATACCTGAGAAGTTCTCTATAAGAATTTTGAGGATGTGTGAAGTCTACCAATCTAGGCCTAGGCCAGCGTGGCGAGGCCAGTGCTCAGCAATGGGACAATATATACAGGGCTGATATTATGTAAATTATCCCGAATGAAGATTATGACATAGGTCATATAAAACGGCTTTGAAAAAAGGATAAATGAAATCCCTAGAATAAATAAAACATTTTAAAAAAAGAAAATCATAATTTAAAATAATACAATTACAGAATAAGCACAAAACATATTTCATGGACTATTCGTAAATTACGCTCGAAATTTTCCTCTGTTTATTTACGGGGAGGCTTGAATCTGTTTAAATTAAACACAACAGAGTCCATGAGATTTTAGTTAGGTACATTTACTTGAATGCGTCAAAAGTTGTCTCTACACCAACTGAAGGCTGCCTGGTAAAAAACGCCTTTGGCATTAAGTCCATTTTTAAAATCTTTGTATATAAAGTGTAATAAAAAAAAGTTTCATCAAAAAATGACAAATTCAAGCAACACTTGGGTAAACTTGTTCCCATCCTAGCCCTCTACTAAGAGATTTCTTTCATCTTATCCTAAAATACATGGAAGCCAGACCACATACAAATATTTGCACTTTACTTTTACCTTGATAAGTAATCGTAGCAAACCATTCAATTTAGACCCGTGTCATCTCTCATTTCCATTCAAAAACACTGATAGACAAGAAATAATGATAGCAAAGAATATAAGTATGAGTTAAGCCGCAGTGCGGGCCTATCCAAAAAGTATCAAACACATTAACCCTTGTAATGCGCGCTTTTTTCACGTTCAATAATCGGTGACACTGGGCTCATTGTACCCATAACAACAAAAAAGAGCAATTTGCAAAAGCATTTAAAGAAATAAGTATAAAAACTAAACAGTTGGATAGCTAAAGAACTGTAAATTCATTCTGTGTAGATCGTCATCAGCATTTTATTTTGTATAATTGTAAAATATATGAAGATACTGTCGTAGACTTTTTGGACGACAACCACGTTAGTCCGCCCCGTCGCGATGAAGGCTGCAAAGTCCTCGCAACCAGATGCGGCCTTTGGGGAGGCGAACCAAGCAACCGCCCGGGGCCACGCGCTTACAAGTGCCTCCCTGGTGCCTTACAGGACCATTTTAACGATCTTACCGCCGAAACTGGTAAAACTGAGGAACTAATTTTGCTTTGTCCGGGGCTTCGCGTCATTTTTGTTTTGGTTTCGGTTGGGGTCTCCCGTCTTTTAGGGCTGCCACTGCTCGCAACGTCGAGAAACAAATCTAATGTAAAAAGCCGCTTTAAAGTTACTTAGTGGATAAATAAATGAATACAATAGTTATGTATTAATTTAATGAATACATATTGTACGATAGTTACAAGTTTTACCTTTATCCAAACCAACACGTGATTTTTTATCTCATTTTGAAAATCAAACCCGTCTTTGCATAAATTAAAATGTGTCTGAGGAAGCAAAAATGCCTCGTGTGAATAGAGGTCGCGGCCCCTTGCAGAGCTGCGACAATGAACAGAAGAGAACCTCAGCCGCTGTTACAAATTACGATCCATAATGAAATGTACTTTATTGTAAGGCCACACTTTATTTCAGGGCTAGATTTTAATTACAATTTATGAGTTTATTTAGATTTCAAAGAGCAAATTTGGTGAAACATGACTAACGATTGATTGCAAAGTTAATGTTCACATTACCTAAAAGTTATCTTAAAATTGACAATTCAACCTTATAATAATAAATTATTTAAAAATAATGTGGAACTGCATATTTAAAAAAAAATAACAATCGTTCATTATCTATACATGTTATAAATTAAAGTCTCTTCTTCTGTCTATGTGTTATCATTTTTCTCAATATCTACTGAACGGATTTTTATGAAATTTGGTATGGAGATAGTTTAGAACCTGGAAAGGTTATAGGCTACTTTAGGGAAAATACATAGCGGTACTTTTATCCCGAAAAACTCCATCACGAGAGCTAAGCGCGAAAAAAGCTAGTATTGGTACAAAAAGCAAATGAAAGTGACAACATTAAAGTCAAACAAACCGCCGCGATACTCCTGAGTGTACACAAGCAATTTCCGACGCTGTTCCGCTGCCCTGCAGTGATGCGGCCGCGACTGTTACTTATAACAATCAATTTAGCCGCTTATTTGACGATCTATTGGTAGTGACATGTAAACGTATCAACATGAATTCGATAAATGAGTATTTCTTATAAATGCGTAACGAAATAGTTTTTGAGAAATGTTCAATTCATTAATTCTGTATATTATTTGATAATATACCAAGACAAAAAAGAGACTGATGAGACAGAATATTACGTAACAAAATTTCGTAAAATCTATTTCGTTGTGTACATTTATTTTGAAAAATACTTGAATAAATGAAAATAAAACTTAAACGACGTAAATACTTGGCCATTTTTTATATACTTGAATGATAGGATGAGCAAACCACTTGATTAATGGTAAAAGACACAAACTCTATAAAAGTAAAAGGCACCCGGACAATAACAAAGGTCTGCACTACGTTCGTTCCCTGCAGATCACACCGACTATAATGTTTTAACAAACCAGAACACAAAATCCTCGCGGCGATAAAATAAATAACGGTAAGTAGTACCCAGTCAACCACATACGCGGAAAAAAATTAAGACATTGACGTATATTCTATAGACACGAACGTACATATAAACTATTTGTTTAAAAACTGAACTAAAATGGCAACCAAAACCTATTTATTCACTTGAACAACAAATAATTTTACTTATTTGACTAATATTTTCTATTCAAATCCTTGGTTAAACTTGAACTCGAGTTCTTATATCATCAGCGCCACTCCATAAACAAACACAAGCTGTCAATATTGACCATAGTAAAGTCAGTTTGAATGGATTGCAGTTGAATTCCGTTGAACACAATGAATGTTCGGAACGCCAAATCTAGCACGTAGTACAGATATATCGATGATTTAAAATAAATAAAACATACGACTATCAACAATTTAATAACACACATGCTATAAATATTTCCAAGAAGTGTTATACCAGACAATCCATCATAAAGCAATAAGTAAGAACCTCACTTCTCCGCGGCGAGTGGTAACATATTGCAGAATCCAAACAAAAACGCATTACAAAACATGAAACCCACAGCATGGTTATATCTAACAATTCATTAGTGGGACATGTCGCTGTTTATATTCGGTGTCATGCAGATATTCGTTAAACTCCGCAGACATTTGAGAGCAAATTTTTTTTTTCACCCCAAAACAAAGGCAATAACATTATTCGTGCACGCGGTCATATTTAAATGGGGACAGGGGCAACCTTTATTATTCAATCTGGATTAATATTGTTAAACGAATTCAAATATTCACAGCACGTACTAGCCTACAAACTATTGCGTAAATTGTCAACCTTCAAATTTATGAAACGTTAATCAAAATTTTTATCAATAAGTGCCCGAAGAATTTTAATTACAAATACTTAAAAAACTATGAATCTCAGAAATTCATTTCAGTAGGATGATTAAAATAACAACACGTTATTTTGTAAAACATACACGTTATAACCCTCATAACAAAATTTAAAGTTAGAAAATCTCAATATATTACTTCTTTATAAATTTTTAAACTGGCCAATATTTTTTTAATAACACAATAATGCGGGCGGTATTCCTATATACCGGTAACGGGTAATTGTTTGTCCTCGATGATAGATGGCGCTCATATCGCGCCCGCGCACAGTTACATTCTATTCAACTACATACCGGGTTTCCGTTAGTTGTTTTCCTTCGAACCGCAATTTCGTGCAAATAAAACGATGTTTGTGCCCGCTTTCGGTTAGAGGATATTTTTTTATTACTTTAACTTTGCTTCCCATTCGATATTGGTTTATTTTTTTCGTATTAGTATTAAGTGTAGAATTGCCTTTTTCAGAATTTTGTTTTAAAGATCATCTATTCAGAAACTGAAACTTCTAAGTATAAAGAAGCATAATATTATACCTATATATAATATTCATATTTCATTTATTATAAATTATCTTGTAATCACAATGCAAATTATTTTAAATTGTTATTAGTGTTTGGTAATATTAATATGTAATATATTTGACTGTTTAATTTCTGATAATTCAACTATAAACATTGCAATACCGTTAATTACTTACCTATATTTCGAAACATCCTACATTACGAAGACATTTCAAAAACTTATAAACATAAATATCGCAAAATATTGTATAAGATCCGACGAAGCGCAAACCCTTATTTATTACCTAATTTATTGCTAAAATCTCGTCCTACTTTTCACAATCTCAACTTTCGCAACATTGATATATAATGTTTCAACATAGAGTTTAATTTGGAGTGGTCGTTACAGTGCTTAGGGAAGGATCCAGTGTTTACAGCTCTTGAGTGATTAAACATTCAGTGACGGCTGTTACAGTTTTCATAACAAAGGAAGCAGCGTCGGGTGGATGTGTGAGGTCCCGGCCAGCTCCAGGCGCAATGCGGACGTATAGTCTTCTCGGCTTTGTTGCTAAATAGCCGGCTTTATGTTGACTTAAACGGTTGATACGACAGACTTATTGTGAATAAAATGGCTTTCAATGAAGTTTATTCGCATTGTTTAGATGTTATATTTATTAAGTACAAATAGGTCCCGACATATTTTCTCAAGCACCTACAAACATGAGAAAATTGACTTGACCGTTTTAATTTTGGGTCCAATTGCATAAAATAAATGACGTTAAAGCTGTGTCTGAGCCATGTTCTGGCTGATTTAGGTCCCGTAAAATGTAAATATATTATACAAATAATTATATTCTACTATACATTCCTTCGTTCTGGTTATCTGTATACCTAATAATAAATCATATAAAGTTTTAACAAATCTCGTATCGACAAATGCAACATCAAACAAAGCCCATGCACTGTACACATCGATTTAGCATCTCCAAACACCGATATACGTAGTACATACTCCTGTCACATTTGCATGTAGGAAACACATCTGAGTGCCAAGTGTGCTGCAAGTATATTATGTGCTGTCTAATATCAGGTACAGCGTTCCGAACGTCATCGCTTTATCAATGACTGCATCCATTCATTCAGAAATAGACTTGTAATTAAGTCAGTAAAATAAATATAGAACAAATGACACTTCGAAACTGTGTCTATTTGTTATGCTGGTTGAAACTGTTTCATTTGTTCAAATTACACAAATTACTTTGGGTATTAATGTTTGTATGACGCGAGCGGTCGATTAATATTATTCTGTGTTGGACGCTGTGTAAATTTGAACAGTAATGTAATAAATTAATGGGTTTCAGTGAAAATTTAAAATATATATATAATTCGTTTTATAGGTAATCATTTAGTTTTGTAATAAACAAAACGCGAAATTCTCCGTGTGGAAGTTAAGCAAATGCGAATTTAACAAAATTTACAAAATCATAGGAGTTATATTAAACGTCAGTATTATCATGTTTAGATAGAATCTAATTAGTTTATAATATTAGCCCAAAGTAAACAACTTAAATTAACTGCTTTTATATTCGTTTAATATCCGATGTTATCAAATCCTCCAAAATTTGTTTCGATTTTAAAGCCCGATAGCGTTAAATGTTTACGCTCACGAAACGCTGGTAACGTCTCTGGGACGTAATAATTTCATAATATCCCGTTTATTTCTAAATAGTTTTTATTTTGTCTACAGTAACATCAACATCGTTTTAAAACATAAACATGACTGCATAAATTATAACGGAGATCCACAATTTTCTTGTAACAGCGTGGGTTTTCTTAAAACATACATTAATAACGTTCATAATCTGTCAAATACACATACAAAATGTAATTTAAGAAACTGCAAAAGTTTTTCGCGCCAAAAAGTTGACAGCAAGCAATGACTCACCGGGCGGCGATTTCTGCGGGGTCTCCGGCTCGTCGTGGCTGTGGCTCCTGAGGAGCTGCAGAGCCAACTCCGTGCCGACTTCCTCGGAGCGCGGGCACGGCACATACGCGTATTGTCGCTTGGTTGGCGCCGGGATGGGCGCGACGCGATGCCTGCCGCGCTCGGCCATGCGACGTCTGCCGCGGTCCGCCGCGACGCACGCCACGAATGCCGCACCGCACGTGCTCGCCGGCACTAGTCCGCCGCCGCGCCGCTTGCGACTTACCACCGATTCAATTTAGCGCCTAAATGCCGCACAACTTTATAATCACGTTGATAACTTCACGCAATGTTGTTGGAGCTTGAAATACAGTTGATTTATGATTCTCAAATTCTTGAACGGATTTTTATTAGACGATTCTGTGGTCATAAGCGAAATTGTTACAAATAAATTGTTTTTTTTGTTTTATTTGTTCTGAACATTCCTTATTTTCCCAAGCTATGATTTTATCGTGGAACTTATTTAAAGTCTACAATAAAATGATTATAAAATCAATTTTACAAGAAAAAAATTTTTGCACCTAAAACGCCTCCAAGACCATAATATTTCTCATTACAACCGCGGAGGACATAACATTAATTTCGAGTAATCGCGGCAACGCGAATGCGCGCGCACATCCGCGTGCCAGAGGTTCCCGCAGCTCGGTCCCGCACTACGGTCGATAGCACGTGTCCGAGCCCGCGGGATTCACGGGACCGCTGCACTATGCGCCGGGATCGGTCAGCGTGACCGGAACGTCCCGTTTGCAGGTTTGTTAGAACCCAATTTGATTACAAATCAAGAGACTTATACAACAAAAATTAAAGTTGTAAAAATATTTTTTTCAAATCAGACCCGCGTTTTTACTTCCACGTCTCGTGAGTTCCTTTCAAGTTTTCAAAATAACCAACTAAATGGGTTCACTCTGTATTTCCGACTTCAAAAACTGGCAACTCTTGACTCTGGTTATACTTAACTAAATTCTATTTCTTCGCAGAGAAAAATCGCGTTATCGCTACCATCACGGGGTGATTGGAATTTGGAACAGTTATGTTGGTTTCACTGATTTTAGAACCCAAAATAATTCGGTAGTATAGCATCGTCCGAGCTAACATTGGACCGTGTCACTAATCTTGAACAGGTATAACAAAATATATACTTAATACTGCCCACAAATACTCATGTAGGTATACCTGTCTCTATAGACTACAATGTGTTCTTGCAGTACTCGTGGTCACGAACCTCCATAGTAGGCCCTAACAGTAAGTTCTGGGAGCCGCCGACGTACTTCAAGTAAGCCATAGTAAAACGGATTTTTTTGCGGGGAAATTACTTTAAAATCCGCGTCATTTCAAGAAACCAAGGCGGGTATGTTGGGATCACCAGCATGCTATGCATAGCGGCGTACCGACTAAACCTCACGGTAACATTCGTCGATGCATTAGAAGCAGCTTTGAAAGTAAAGCGGGCTGACTTAGGCCGGCTAACAACTCTTATAGGTTAAGATTACATTTAGAAGTCTATACTTACTATCCTGTGTAGCGCGGTCATAATCGTTCTGATTAAAATAAGAATTTACCAACACTTACAACAAACCGTTGAATTTACTCCAATCCACGCGACAAAGCAATTAAAATATAACAACTTCTAATCATTGAAAAGCTAGAAAATCACTCCGCTGAAAAATATCCACACGTTTTGCAATTTTTAGTTATGCTAAACACTTCATAGATGTGGAGCATTGCCAATTTGTTTTACACTAGTACTATCTAAGCATATGCGTTAACAAACCCAATTGGAATCCAACTCATCTAGTAATACCTGGCTATGAGTTCGGCCGAAATAGGTATCACGAGAGGGAACAAAAAATCTCCATTTCTGGTATTTGTTCTTGAATAAACAAAAAAATTCTTTCAAAACCCGTGAAGACGTCAACAACAGTTTCTTTATAAGTTAACAGCCGTAAATTACGATACGTTAAACCACAATTAAGCATAAGACCTACAAGTTCGCTAGACCAGTCATTCATCCGGTTTTTTGTAAATATTATGCGGAATTTTGACT
>NW_023593120.1:0-26688 GCF_014839805.1 Manduca sexta
ATTCGTATTTTTCTCTTTCTTGTTCTATGATTTTTGTCTCTGGTGTACAATAAATTGTTATAAATAAAAAATAATGCAAGCAAAACCATTAACGAACAAATTGTATTATAAAGATGTTTAAGATAGCTATTCCATTTTACAATAGCCTTTTGATTAAAACAAGCAAACAGTTGTTTATACTTGAATTGCTATTTAATTTGTTCAGGCAGTCAATAAAGTCAAATGCTTGAAATTGTTTGCTGCAATTTATTTTTATTCAATTTTCTTTATTTGAATTTTTTGTTACTTCAAATAAAAGTGTTTTAAAATTTAAACTCAATTAATACAGTTTAATTTTATCTAACGTTCTGTCCTGTCTCATGGGTTCTGTTATAAATGGTGATGTTATAGTATACGACTATATCTAAACATGCTATTAACCATTTGACAAAGCGCATTGCCATTTTATATGTATAAATAATAATCAGTTGTCATGTGTATGTAAGAGCATGACTTGAAATGGCTCGACCGGCTTGACTGATTCCTTTTATGTTGTGTTTCTTAGTATCACGACAAGGTTTATATCAAAGAATAGTTTTGAAAGTTAATGGGAAAAAACGAGAAACAATGGAAATTTGGGTGATAGGTACTCTTGTATATATTTTTTTTCATACACGCGTATCTCCAAAATTACTTAACCCATTTCAGTTAAATTTTTTGCGAGAGATTAGTTAGTTCCTGATTGATAGTAGTTGGTCTACTTAGAAGGAACTCTGTGGCAGGACAAATCTGCTGGGTCCACTAGTCTTAATAAAGTAAGGCGTATGATTTGTTTTACTCGTGTAATTTTAGAAGAATAAGAGACTTATATCATTTTAATAAAGTTGCTTGTTAATTTAGCAATGGTATAAAATAAAACAAACAGAGACGTTTAACAATCTTTAATTCTCTCAGTGAACAAACAAAATTCATCACCCAATCTAATTGGGTGAATTTTCCATATTTTAATGCAAAATGGACGTTAACGAGCATTTGTACTTAGCACTAAAGCAATCACATCTGTACATAATATATATTTAATTTAGCATTTTGAATTCTATTGAATTGTATAAAAGATTATTTTTGAAGCACCGATTTATAAATACATGGGCCGATGTTTCCACAATTATTAAGTTAATTTACGTTAGGTATAATAGCTTGTATTCTAATTATCATCAATTCTGGACGTTTTGATTTTTAATGTAAATATTTTTATTTAAAATTGTACATTTATTTTACGTCATAAGAATTTCAAGTAATGACAAATTTAAGATTAAAATAATTTATTCCATGGTGCATAATTTTGAGTCGATATTTTGATACACATATTATCTTCATAAATATAAATATGTTTCCACCCACACTTAATTTTATTATTTTGAAAACAATTGAACTTTGATCATCTACATAAATAATTAATACAACAATTACATAGTATAATATTTATACTACTTTTTTTAAATATAAGCAGTATAGGGAAAAACAATTGATTTACAAATTAACAATTACGAATACAAAATGTAATTGGGAGTAAAATTTCAATTACATTTTGTAATTGGAAAACGGATTATATTTTTGTAAGCATAATTGGTAATTGATTATTATTTCCATGCATGAATATATTATAGATAAAATAAAAGAACAATGCGTACCTACACAACGTACGACATACAGTTCCATTTTTAAATTTATAAATCAGATTTACAATTATATATTTGGAATTTAATTTAGACTTTAGGAATCCACTCAAAATTAGGGTTTTAGGCAATATATTTTTACTTTATATTTGTTGACATTAGTACAACTCACTTTTCAAACATACGTGGAATGAACTCAAAAATCGAATACGTAATTACGATAGTTAATAATATTACCTCGATTAACGATTACAATTAATCTCACCATAATCGGATTAAGTCTAATTGCAAGTTAATCGGTTAATATCCAATCCTGTTTACTAATTTAATTGCAAAAGTAATCAATTACATCCTAAACTGGATATAAGTATATATAATGATATGTATTATTATAATAACAGTCATAAGAACTAATCATTTCATATTTAAATTATTTTATTTCATTTACTAAATAGAATCAAAGTGTTTCCAATTAAGACGTTCATCTTTGTATAAATTGATTTGATTGTTAAAGACTAATGAATATCAGTTTATTCATTCTATGGATGGAAATCAATATTAAAATACTAATTTCTTTATACAAATATAATTAATGAAAAGCACTTATTTGTCGTAAAACGATTTATAACTTATAATCTTTCCTAGCTAACACACAGGGATACGTGGATCATATTTCCAAAAGGGGTAACCATTGCATCCACTTTTTGCCATGCGTATTCCATCCCGTGGTGATATAAGTATAGGGCGAGACCATTATACTATGTTATCTTTCAAAGAAAACTAAGGAGTAACTCGCATTTTGCCAGCTATATTAGGTCCGAGGTAAAGGCTAGATGACATTATGCACTTTTAAAGGAAAATCATAATATCACTTTCAACAAACAACCACAGTGCTAAACATTTTTATTATGTTTATAACATCTTTATATTCTTTTTATATAAATAAAATAAATATCATTTTTAAATCATCTATTCATATTGTTTAGTATTTGCGGGCGGCACGGAACTGATGAAATCATATTATCGCATCATTATTGCAAAACAATTTCAAATATTTTTTTATTACAATAGGATTTTAAAAATGGTTTCGCAAAATAAATTTATTGTTCAACGATGTTTTATTATATGCAAAGTAATGCTCAAATAATATATTTTAGTTGCTATTTTTAAATATATTTATTATTAGAATCTCTTTAAACATACGTAACGAACCGATGCTTCTAAGCCCCAATATCGTACCTTTATTAAAGCTCAATAGATGATGGCGACACTAATCTTTATGACGCGATGTACAAGCACCTTAAGTTATACATTGACTGTTTTTAACAAGAATAATTAATTAAAACAAGGTATTTTGGTACTAAAAGGCAAAATTCTTGTCAAAAACAGCCTTTGACATTGTTCTAAATTACCTATGAGCACCTTAATTCTAAAATTTATCGTAAATAACCAAATAAATCATCTATTATTAAATCCCACAATATAAATTTATTACACAATATTTTATAGTATGAATATAATAATAATAAAATGCCTTCTCTTTTCTATAATTACTAATAAAAATAAATATTGTCGATTGATTAAATGCTTTACACATATCATTGGTTCCTTTTTTACAATTATGATATGTTTTATTGTGCATTGATTTTATAATTTTATTTATCTACCTCAGTTATTAATTTTGTTTGTATTTAATAGTAGTTTCGTACCAATTATAACATTTTAAATGAATTTTAAAAATATCAGTTTTATTTATATAGTATTAAATTTTTTAATGCATTTTTATAATTTAATCATTTTAAAACCAAGAGTAAGCCAATCTGACCATTTTAAGTATTTTACAATTATTTTAATATTTCTTATATCTTAAACGTAATATAAATATTTGTAAAGTATATACATATACCCTTTCACCAAAATGTAATGTACCCACTTGAAATAATGACTTTAGAACTTAATACTTACTGCCCAATCGACTATGTTATATAGTAATTTGGTAGCGGAATTGCCATGAAAACATACGACGAATTCCAAATGAACAGCCTATTTTAATGAATGATTTCAATCCCATTTAGATCAACGGCAACAGAAACTATTTAATCGAAGTAAGTTTAAAGCACGGGAAACAAACTTTACTCTGGTCCTTTTTCACTGTCTGAGCGATGAGAATTGTTCATTGAAACCAGCTCTAAGTGGATAAATTATTGGTTTTCTACCACAAAGCTAGGGAATACAGTTCAAAGTTATTGGAATTCTTCGCTCAATTAATACGAAACAAGCAACTTGCGGCGTTAAAGTAGCTTTGATCTCAATAAATGGGTGGTGTCTGATTTAATTAATTCTTGTGACTTCTAACGTTACAGCTTAGATAACACTTGGATAACGTTTTATAGTAACTGTTAATACTGGGGCCACACTAGTTTTAGGCATGAAGAGATGAACCGTAGGGGAAGCTATGACTTTCCCGTATGTACCGAAGACCATCACGGGTTTTAGTTGGTATGCCGGTGTGGGTATCTATAAATTCACAACGACAACCTCTATAGGTTAGGGACTCGGTCCCACGATCGCTCGGATGATGCTATACTCAAGAGTGGGCCGTAAGACCGCTTAAACATAACCGTTCTACTGACCCCATACGTTTCCCCCAACATAACCCCACGTAATGATAATGCGTTTTTACTGGCAAAAAAAAAGTGAACCTATAACTTATCACGATAATTTGACGATGGCATTAGACATTTGAGAAACAAAGGTGAAGCTATGAATTATCACAATAACTTCACGATGGCGTTATTAGACATTTGACAGATGAGAGGTGGACTGCAATAATTTCCAAAACATTTTAATGCCATGTGATTACGTCCTCGGTCACTTGATATATCGCACCTTTAGAACTAAGGTGACCTAACCTCAAAAAGCTTTTGTGGGAAACGAATACAAAAGATTTGAATACAATTTAGTAGGCAGTGTATTGGTTGGAAGTCGAAAGTGAGTATCTCTATTTCTATTTTATAATTTTGTCTTTTTCTCGTTATAGGGTAGAGCATGCTTTGGCAGCTTGTGTTTAAACAAAACCAGGAAATTATAACTTTTGAGTCAGATCACTTTAGTTCTAAGAGTGCGATACGCATTTAGTAATCTCGTTTAGAAACAACATTATCACTCATACTTCCGAAGTAGATCTAACAATTATCTTAAAATGAAGAAAGGGCTTCCATTGATTGTTAACTCTTCTGCTAAAATTTGAATTAGATCATAACCGTAGTATGACGTTAGCATTAAACGCAAATGATGATAATAAACATTACACCAAACGACACCATACCATCTAATTTCGAGTTACTAGATTCGAACCCACTTCCTACTACATCATGGAGATCATACGTGCATTTCGTCTACATATAAGGCTTTATGGTGTTTTTGTTAAAAGAGATTTTATAAGCACAGATATATTTTTGTACCATTTTGTACTCTACGCCATAAAACTTAAAGACTAAGTTTAGTGTCTAGTTGATACTGGAGTTAACTTCTCCGGCATAACTGATGACCCTTATTATTCCAATCATCGGCGAAGTAACAAAGTTCGTTAGACCAATATGATTGACGGAACTTGACTATTAACATTATCATAGTCACAATTGAAATCTTGAAACCATCAAACTACACAAGCTTTTCTCGTTATGAAGAAGCTTTCGTCTTCAGCAACAACACTGGCCAGTACATGGTTACGAACAGGAGAAACAGGGCAGGGAAAACCACGCGCGAAAGCTTGTCTATTTCCCTCCACAGGACACGCTCTTGCCCGGTATCGGCGTCTACCCAGGCAACCTAGAACAAACATCCCTAACATTTTAAAAGAAATTTAATTAACTATACACATAACAAAATAGCAACAATTCCATGAATGTACATTAAAGGTATTGAGAATAAACTAAAATGGCGGTCTTTATTAGAGCAACAGAAGACAAAATAATAGACTTTAGATTTTTTGTCTGTCCGTCTATATTTTTGTACACGTATCAAGCAATAATTAAAACATGAAATTCATTGAAATTGTCAGCGATATATTGCTAGAGTTATAACATAAAATATAGGCTCCATTTCCGGGATAATACAAAGTGCGAGTTTAATTCCAGAAAAACGTTTTAACGTAGGCGGACCCGCGTGCAAAAGCAAGTATTTAACAGATCCAACAATATCTCGCAACGGTCAGATTCTTAGAAATATGTTGAGATTTTAAAATAAGCACTTTCGTTCCTAGAATAACTAGATACAAATTCTTTTATTTAAATCTTTTGATGCGATAACGGAGTCTGCGGTCGTTTTCTGGAGAATGTGATGCAGATATCGTTTGTACGAAACTCTCATTCCTTTTATGATATTTTAGTATGAAACTAATAAGAGGGCGTTCAAGTATTACGTAATGCATTTTTAATAATTTTGACCCTCTCTGTAAGTGCCGTAACGTTTTTCAGTAAGCCCCCCCTCCCCTCCATAAAAGTTACACTCAAGTGACCATTTTATCTCAGTCATAATTATGTTACGCAATACTAAAATACCTTCGTTAACGTTGTAATCTTTGAAAAAAAATAAAAAGGTTTATAAACTTGTTTATAAAAAGCGACGATAGCCTAGTTGGGTATGAAACGGTCTGCCGAGACGAATGTCCGCAGGTTCAAATCCCAAGGGCACACACCTCTGACTTTTCTAAAAATCATGTGTGTATTCTTTGTGAATTTATCGTTCGCTTTAACGGTGAAGGAAAACATCGTGAGGAAACCTGCACATCTGAGAAGTTCTCTATAGGAATTTCGAAGGTGTGTGAAGTCTACCAATCCGCACTAGGCCAGCGTGGTGGACTAAGGCCTAATCCCTCTCAGTAGTAGAGGAGGCCCGTGCTCAGCAGTGGGCAAGTATATAATACAGGGCTGATATTATTATTATTATTATATAAACTTGGGAGAACAAAATAAAAATGACGTACAATACAATCAACGGATTCCCCGTAAAAAAATAATGTTACGTAACGCGTTGTACGAACCCCTCTCCCGTCTCTGTAACGCTTCGTAGCATTTTTAAAAGCAACCCCCCTCCCCTTGTATTGTGTTACACAATACTTGAACGCCCCCTAATGTAATTTTATAGTCTTTTAATTTAAAATTATAAAACAAATTGAAGATACTCTAAAGCGAATGGGGTGAAGCTATACTATACAAGATTCCATAAAATACACGACACATTTCATTTACTGAATTCTAAATAACTGATATCTCCTGTCTTATAAAACATTTAGATGACAAGAATAATTAAAATTAGACCAGAAAATAGGTGTCTGAAATGAAACTGCTAGACATCCAATGTATAAATTAATTTGAAATGGATATTCATCTCGTAGATGTTGCTTTGATCACGTTTCTAGGAATATGGGTCGCCATATTCTGTCTAAATATTAGATCTAAATATATCTCAAAATTAACATTTGGAGAAGATCATTTTGAAAATAATTTATGTTCAATTAAAGAGTTGTAATCAAACAATTTGTTACGTTAGGTCACGATCTTACCGGTCTCAAAAATATTCAAAATTTATCCCAAAAAGACTAACAATTTTCTTTTTAACATGACCCTGGACCCTGCCTTAGCCTATCAAGGGCCAGATTATACAAGCACACCGGACTTTTGACAAGACGCTACACATATACAATATGTATTTTTAGTGGAGGGACCTAATTATGCCCACAGGTTGGGAAGAATAACGTATCAGATAGTGGAACCTCGTTCCCCCCGATTACACTATGTGTTAACCACATCCATCCATCTTAAGTCTTGTAAAATATATGAAAATTCTTGTGAACTCAATTGGGAAAAAAATATGTCCACGGTAGTTCATGCTTTCATGTGACTAATATAAATATACGCAAAGAAATAAATGACAATAAAATAAAAAAAAAAGCTTTCATGTGACAAATAAAAATTTACGCAAAGAAATAAATGACAGAGCAAAATAAAAAAAAAATGGTAATAAAAGAGCTCCCAACGTGTGGGTATCCTTGTGCTAGCTACTTGAATGACCTATTATATCGGTCATTATCTATGAATATATCATGTAAGTATGATCCGTCTTCCCTTCTTCATACTTCAACCCTGGCTTATGATAGTAAAATATCTAGATGCTTAACTTCCCGTCAATAATAAAGTCATGTATCGGCACATATTTAGCAAATCGATTCATGAATTTTATTGGGTCAATCACATTAATAAAATATCAATTGAGCCTTTCTTGATATAACATGTTAACGTAACCTTTTATTGAGATACTTGCTAGTTTCTCATTTAATATCCCATTCATGACATACATTGGACATATTAAAAAAGTTTCTACGATATTTGGAATATTTGAGGACTAAATGTTGAAGATGAATTTCGAAATTCAATAAATTCCCAAAATTAACTACGTTTATTTGGTTCTATTTAATATCGTTTGCAGACAATGTAAAAATATTTACATTATAATTATATGAGCAATATTTATTCTATATATGTTTAAAATGTTTGTTATAAAAATTTTGCTTGGTCTGAATATTTTCAGCACTTTTATTTATTTATAATTATGATCTTTCATCTTAGTTGACATAGATAGAGTGATTAGCTAGGCTAGGGCCTATATCGTCCTCATTGATGTGCATCGCGTTCTTTCGGTTATTTGAACAACGGATTATATTTTATTATCTTTTTATATCTGGCCACTTTGGTTAACCTTGAGCTTAGTTTTTGTTTACAAAATCTGGTGCACAAAAATAGCAATTTGAAGCTTTGAGTTTGGTCAGTTAATGACGTGCATGACCGTACATGATTGCTTAATACCTGTAGTATGCTCTGCTTGCCTTTCCATCCCCACCACATGCGGCGTGGGTTGCCGACGGCGCTGGATGCACTGCAGGTGTAGCCGCTGGAGGGAGGTAGGGGAAGTGAGGTCCACCTTCCGACACCTCACGCCACTATTCTCCCACGCCGCTATGGTCCCACATGACCCCTTGTCCCCGTTCAATCGCTGCAAAAATCGACGTATCTTTGTTTCAATGATCTATGTTCTGGGTTTGAATGAAGGGGAGATAGAATATTAAGGATTGATGCGAGGATCAAGCAAAAGATTGATCGCTTATATTTATGTTATTGCAAATATATTATCAAATAGAGTTTGTTATGCTAATAAACTTACTTAGAGGGAGCTTTTAAGTTCCTACAATGTAGTGTCAGAGCAAACTACTATGTCAAAACATTTTCCCTAGACCTCAATAAATGAACTGCCTCTGTGGCTATGCATTAGGTCCTTATGTATATGAAATTGACGTTATGTATGGGAGGATTCAATGTCGATGTTTTTTCTTTACCAAAGAGTACATATTTCAGATCAAATTGGCCAGTACAATAATACATGAATATCATAAATAAGAACCTAATATTAAGGTACAATTGCAGTGCTAAGGTTCGATCTCCGGGTCGGACAAAGTGATAATGAGTTTTTTTAATAATTATCAGCCCGAAATCTAGAATTTGTCCTCAATATGGCGATAGGCTCGCTTCCCTCACATCATAGGACTGAAAACAGGCGGTGGAAAGTGGGTGTACCAGTTGCGCCCCCGCCTATGTATTTAATTGTTAATAGACATAAGTGTATTCAATTAAGCAACTAAGAGCATTTTCCAAGACACGAAAACTGTTTATATTTAGCTCTTTAAGAATAATAAATTCATTTCGTGTTAGGACATGAAGTGTTATGTCTCTAGAGGTTTACTAACTACGTCATTAGCTTGACTAATTTCCAAGAAACTCCAGTTTGCGTATTACTGTAGCAAAATTCAATGTAAGAACATTTTACATATATCTCCTTGTTCATACGTGTGTGTTTTCTCGGAAAGGTATGCAAGTTCTTTGAGATATAGTATTGAATGTGGTTTTAATATTAAAGAGAATGGACTATACAAAATTTTCATATAATGAAATACGTATATTTATTATATTTTATTAATACAAATGCTGCATTCTATATTATTTAATAAATATTATATTACCTTATTCTTTTGTTTTGTGATTTACTTTAATTATAACTACTCTAAGGGTTAGGAATTTATGTAAAGTGCCTCCATAACCTTTTAAAAATAATTTTAAAATGCCTTAAATACGATAATTCATTTACAAGTAATATTATTTTCCATTCTCCCAATCAAAACATCCTCAAGTTCAAAGACGATACTCTCTATACACAAAACAACAGCCTAAAATATCCCTTATGTGACAAACATGATTTTTTTTTTATTTTATTTTATTTTTAATTTTTATTAAATATCTTTTTTAATTCACTGCATTACTCTCTTTTTCTTTCTCGTTTTTATATCCATCCCATGGTTGTCTGGAAGACATTGCCTAGAGCAATAAGACCGCCATTTGTGCATGTGCCTTATGTCTGTTTTTCTTATTTGTATTATTTATTCTGTTTTGTACAATAAAGAGTATAAATAAATAAATAATTACCACTGGTATGATCCTGGGCATGGACTCCTGCATCTTGCTTTTGTTCATCTGATACTGCTTATCCAACACCTTAACTACCACGAACTCCCCAAGGGCAGCGAAGACGAACATCATGCATCCAGCCATCCAGAGATCCAGGGCCTGGTTTCAAGATGTACATTTTTAGGATGTATGAAATAAAGCCATAGTAGTAAGATTCGACGTGACGCATTTTAGGTTTTGGGATACCCGCATCTAGTAAGACAGAAGAATAGTTTAATTCTTCAGGTCAATAATATATTTTGGATTACAGTTTTCCATCAGGCCCAGTGAATGTACTGTGACTTAATGTCTTTTTATTGTGAAGAAAGATGATGAAGGGTGAAATATTTATAGTATTCTTGGTGTTGGTCACTGCATCGCCTGTGTGAAAAGCGTGTACTGCTACAAAAAAATATAAAACAATGTACCACGCTAGCGACATATATTAAAAATCGAATTTAATAGTTTCATTACTTCCCATAGGAACAAACTATCTGGATAAAAGTAATAATATCTGTTTAGAACATGGTCTACCGTATGTTAAATTTCACCCAAATCCGTTCAACTGTTTAAGCGTTTATTTGAACAAACATCCGCATTTATTATTAAGATTAGTATTTATGACAGCATATCATCAGCTGAAACATGTCCTAGACTATCGTCAATTAAATTGTACCCTCAAAATACTCACTTTTACATACGCTACTGGTGGTATATCAGCTCGCAGTCCTGTGAACATGGTGACCAGCGTCAACATGCAGGTAACAAGCAGGGTAACTCTTCCAGGTATAGCGTCCAGGTCAAGCCAGAAACTGAACCAGGACAGCATCACGACAAGGGAGGACGGAGCGAAGGTCTGGATGAGATGGTGGCCGATCTGACGCTCAAATCTAAAGTATACTACTAATCTTGAGTAGTTACCTGCAAATAATGAATTATATATTTTAAGTCCTAGATTTAAAGATGTGTGGCTTATTCAAAACTGATGAGTTCATATAAGATAACTAATATCCAAGCAAAAGATCAATTAGCAAATGGATTCCCAGATAGTTCTGAATGCCTATTAGCAACGGTGCTATATAGCTAACCCTACTTTTTGTGATAATTTACCATTTTGCTGGTGGTAGTATATATTTTAAATCCACCCGGCTAGCGACCACCGTACACAAGGTGTTAAATCCCGCTATGGCCTACGTAAGTGTGTCACGTTCTAGCATCAATCTATATATATCCGGTTCTAACAAGTCAACATACTTGTGTCGACTGTCGAGGGGTAATCATCTCTCGTCAGTTGACACTCTATTGGACCCCACTCCACTTACCATCAGGTGCAATGGAGTCACTTTGACGTGCCTTTATTAAAAAACAAAAAAATAACAAATTCGCTGTGCAAACATTTTTTTAAGCGCTAATTGATAATAATAATAATAATAATATCAGCCCTGTATTATATACTTGCCCACTGCTGAGCAAGGGCCTCCTCTCACTACCGAGAGGGACTGATTGATGTGTTATTAAAAATGATATCGATGCCTGAGCAGAAAACTTTAAGTGGAAACTGTTGTTATACCTACACTGGCAATAAACAAAGGTTCGGGACGCTAATGTATCAAAAACAAATATATCTGCACATGTATGCGGACTAGTGATGTTTATGAAAATTATCGATATCTTAAACGTTTATTTGGCAATGGAGAGTGAGTATGTTATTATGTTTATTACTCCAGTTGCATCTATAGTTTTAAACAATAAACAGGTCATTAATGAAATGACAATATTTATTCTTTTGCTACTAGTGAAACCGGCTCTGAAAATACCTTGTAGAAAAAAAAAACTGTAAAAGTTTTTTTTAATGTAGGTAGAGGAAAATCGAATGGCAAATAACAAAAAAATCTAATGGCAAATATTAATGTTTTTTTTTTTATTATATTATACCAATATATAGAAGTTAATGTTTGCGAAAATATTTGAATGTAAGTCACCTTACCACACATTCATTTGTATAAAATCTTAACTGACTCCCTTCTAGCCGAATTTGGCCACGGCGGCCAATTTCAGTGGAGATCAACCAGGTACGCAGAAGATATTATAGTGCAATAAAAGCCAATCTCAATTATTCTTGGTCTGACCCGGGATTGGAACCTAAAACCTGAGCACGGCAGTCATACGCTAATCACGAACGCATTATAACTACGTCACCGAGGAAGTCTTAATAAAAATTACTAGTAAGCGAAATCGTGTTATAAGACTAATTTTATCGTAAGGCGAAAATTCTACAATCATACTTTCATTATAGTAAAACATTCACATGAAAGTCTGGAGAAAAAAATAATACACAAAAAAAAATTTAACACCTTCCACAGAAATATTTTTTTAAATATACATAAAAAATCCTTTTCTAATCTTCTTTAGTTTTTCACCTGATTCAAAGGATTTTATTTTTGTGCTAAACATTGAGTAACGAATTTTTTTATAAACATAAAAATAAACTTAGACCTCAGTTACAACACTAGTACTCACTAAAGGGACGTTAAATGTGCCTACAGGACGTGTCTGCAGACCTCTGAGACAAGATAACAAGATTACTACAGGCACGTAATGCCACAAAAGGTTTTATTGAATCTACATTACACAAAAAAATGAAGTAGAAATTTCGGAAAATATTTTATTTAGTGTTCATTTGGTATAAATCAGAATGGGAGAAAGGAGGAAAGACCTCCTTTACGGCAGAAGTTTAGGAAATAAGTACTACAAATGCGAAAGCCTATTTTCTATTAAGTACTGCAGTATGGTTAAAATTTCATATCTAGGTATTTTATAGGAACGTGACTTTAAGAAATTAATTCTGGGATAAAACTTAGACAGGCGGAGTTGAGAAAAAAGGTATCCGATAATGTATTGATTCCAAAGTATAATATGTTGTCTTAAATTTCACCGAAACAAGAGAGAAATAACAAGTTCTTAAGTTAAGCCACTCCGTGCGAAGTGACAGCATTATCCACTTTGTCGACAACAAAAGCTTTTAAGGATTAATATTGTTAAACCTACTATTAGACACACACGTTACGGCTTTATCCCCAAAAGGGTAGGCAGAAGTACCTCCAGAACTTTTTACGACCGAATTTTCTCTCTGCGTGCTTTATCCTCTAAATGATAAGGTGACCCTATAACCATATCAGGAACAAATTTCAGGCCTGATACTGAGCAGAAGAATTCAGTAGCACTTTGCACGGATTCTAGGATCCAATATCCAGGATTCGAGCCTAGGGCCTTAGAACGGGAGTGGTACAGAATCCGAATACTATCATTTTTATTTATTACTAGCTTTCGCCCGCAGCTTCGCCCGCGTGGATATCGGACTTCAAAAATGGAAGAGGTGCTCAATGTGTCGGGATGTTTTTTTTATGTATGGTGGTATGCAGGTGGTCCGATTGTCCGGTCAGGGTCTGATGATGGGATCTTGGTGAAATCGAAGAAACTTTTAACCATTAAGGTTGCACACGCGACGGAAGCTTAAAAAATGGAGCAACTTCTCCCGTTTTCCCAACATTTCCCTTCATTGCTCTGCTCCTATTAATTGTACCGAGATGAAAAGTATACTAAGTATATAAGTATACAGCCCAGGAGTATGAAAAATAATTGTACCAAGTTTCTGACAGACAGACAGACAAAAATTTTACTAATTGCATTATTGGCATCAGTATCGATCCCTAATCACCCCCTGATAGTTATTTTGGAAATATATTTCATGTAATTGACCTGGTCTATATTTATAATAATAAGTATAGATTTAGGTAATAGGTTTTCCAGCAAACTTAACACTAGTATTACAATAATTGAAGTATAATTTATAGCTATAATATAAGCCCAAATGAAACTCAACATGTGTATCATTTAATTTAAAAGTGATCTTCAAGCGCAGCAAATGGAACAAACTCAATATCCTAATATAATTTGGACACGCAATAAGTTAACCTATGTGAGACTATAATATATATTACAGAGAAGCTTAAAACATATATTAAAAAAAATATTATGGTTAGTGATATGACGACCTAGCGACTATTTTAACCAAACAAAAAACTTCGATTCCTGTTAGACAAGATTAACCATATTAGCAATTCCGAACTGCACTCTGTATGCGTAGATCGGACCACCAACAGCAAAAAATTTAAAAAGTTGTATAAATTTAAAATGTAGTTAGATATTGTAACTTTGACTACAGATGACCAAGACCTCAGCCCCCCCCCCCCCCCGTGGCCACGAAGGCTGCAAAGTCTTCGAAAGGTCGGGAGAAAAAAAATATAAAAGCCGCGATAGAATTCGAAAAATATTTTAATTTTAATGTCTAACGTTCGCGTAAACATAAAAAATCATTATATCCTTCAGAGAGACTATGAGAATAATCAGGTCTTTAAACCACATAAATTATAATATAATAAATAGCAGAAATCAGTGTTTCTCAGTAGTAGTGGTGCTTTATGTAGAGTTATAAAAGTAAAGACACAAAAGTACCTAATTAAGAAAGAGGTCTATATTATAACTTGGCCATCTTAATTTGACCTTCCACGTAACAAAATTGAAGGAATTAAATTTAAAACGCCAACAAGATTCAACGGAATAACATTCACATCCTGAGAAGGATTAAAATTTTTAGTATGACACTCAAATCCTGATAATAGTCTGAATTTGTTGAGCAATTTTAGAAAAAACTTTAAAAATACTGAATTAAAATAAAGTACGCTTCATAATAAGACTGTGTGAATAAGCTAATCGTGTTGTTAAAGGATTTTTATATTAAAATGTAAATAAATGTTGTATTATGTCTCATGAAAAAAATATACGTATTTTGCATTTCTCTCAATGCCAATCGGATAATGTGTTTTGCAACAGGATTTCATTTGATGAAAACAATAATATACTCGAAGTGTGGTAGACTGCCTATTTGGTATAACACCAACTATCAAGGGTAAATTTGTTGTTAAAACACACTAAAAAATCTTTTAGTATCAAATATTTTCAAGACAAACTTTTTTCATTATATAAGCCTGCAAACAAGCAACTAAATGATTCACCGACAACGTATACATACACCCCACAATTCAACATTAGGGAAGCGTTTTCAACCTTAAAGGAAAGGCAATACAATTATGGAAACATGACTGACTACTTTGATTTTCAAACTATTATTTCCCTTTGGTTTACTGAGACGTAAGACGACTTAGACGAGTGAGCAACATCAAATGAAGGCAACACTCCCTAAAATTCCCAGACGGACCTGTCAAAAGCAGACTGCATCTTGATATATTATCGTTGCAACCTTTGTAAAATTATCCCTCTTAATATGGACATCCATGACTGTGCTTGCCGATACGTGGTCTCCATTCTAGAACTTTTTGCCTCACAGTGAGCATACATACAAATATAACCAAGCGAGTAAGCGATGAAAATACAAAGTAAATATAATACAAAGATCCATTACACACTGTAATCAAAGCATCAGCATACAAATATTCAGACACATTTCGTTCGTATAAATTTCTAGAACGTTCAGATTTTTTTAAGTAGAAAATTAGAATTGTATGTAGACAATCACGCATTGAGTAAGTTTACAGACGAGACCTTAACAAATAAAAATTGTAATCTTAGATCTGAAATGTGTAATGTTACTTGAATAAGAGAGATATTTGGACAACCTTTATTACAGTGTGAATAGATGCAGTCTGTCTGGTAAATAATTTGCCAGATATTTTGTATTTAAATTTAGTGAGGTTTTTAATAATTGTATGGTACCTGCTATCATAAAATTTAGCTATATTGAAGTTAATAAAATTTCGAGAATTTTCAATTTTATTCTATACAAATTACGTATTATTTTGGTGTTATTTTGCACCATATCAATAACAATTGTTTTATAACATGCGTTTAAACGTAGACCGTAGTACCAAAACAAGCCGCCATTATAACCCACTTGCAAAAAATGGGCAGATTTTTTATTCTAAAAGTATACGAAAATGCGTATAAGTATTACCATTTTTGCAATTAGTTTTAGAAACACACATTCTACTACAATGTTTTTCTATGCCCAGACAAACAAATATCTAATCAAGTCTAATGCATACCACCTTTGTCGATCATGAAGCCGTTGGTCTCCTCCAAGCGCAACGGTTCTCCGATGTGGTACTGCAGCAGTTTGAGCTCAGGGTTGATGGTGACACCAGCTTCGCTCCATCGGAATCTTACTTTCTGATTGCTATATGAAACTGTAACATAAATATACGAAGTTCATTATATGAAAATGTTTTTTTTATTGGATATTTTATACCAAAGATTCCCTGAGTATTTTTGTCATGCCCCTTTTCGATGCAAAGAAGCTAGGGGGCTAACCAAGTATCCTACTATATTAAAATGAGTTTTTATTTGCACCATAACTACTTAACTGATCGTAGTAAAACTGCATATTAGTTGCAGAAAATGTATCTTTCATCCAGAAAAACATACTAGATGTTAATAGACAAAATCTACATTAACAAGGAGTCACTTCCATGTGCCCGGGAGGGGAGAGGGGTCACCGCAAAGATAAAATACCGATATTCTATATGACGATATAATTATTGAGATTTAGGTTTAGAGAAAAACGGTAACAATTAAAAAACGTGATATTTAGAAAACTTAGTTTTACGATACGCCTTCCAAACCGATAACAGAAGCTTGAAAGGAACAAGACACATGTTGGTAAATATTACTTCTTTCCATAAAAGGTAGCAATTCCATGCAAAACTTTAAATTACAATTTGCATATCCTATTATTATTTGCATATTATAATAGCTTGTCAACCCCAAATATTAGATATCAAACTTCTTAAACCTCTGATAAGTTTTCTAAACTACACTAGAGTTTTTATGTGTAAAACGAAAATAATATTGCTTACAGCTCTCAATATATATAGGGCAGGACTGTATGTCCATGGGGTAAAGTTGAAACTCCATCTGGCAAGCAATGATAGCATGCATCCTGGCAGAGTATCTCACTGTCTGGTTTCTGTACAACGTCACTGATGAGAATTTATGGGTCAGCTCTGCGATCTCTGGAACAAAATGAGATTAATTTTACCAGAAATCCTATTGTTTCCAAAGAGGTAAAAATCACCAGAAATGACTTTTGAACTCTATCGGACTCAGAAAACTGGGGGAAAGGTGGCTAAAAACGCAACAATAATATTCTGTGATCAACATCACCAGTGTCTCGATTCTTATACTTAATTTAAAGTTTTGGATGGTGATGATGGTTAGGTTTTAAGTGCTATTGCAGTTTACCATCTGATAAGTGACATGCGCCATTCATATGAAATGCAGATCTAGTTTGCCTTCAGATCAATAAAAAGGATTTTTTTTTTGTAAGACTAATGGCATAGTAGATAAGGCCTTTTATTCTTCGCCAAAAAAAGGCTTAGTAGTTTCCAAACTAGTTAAAATATTAGCATAAATTTCGACATAGAATTAACTTTCCCAATCTCATCGAAGTAATGAAACCAACTGTTCATTTCATTTATAAAAGCCGTTTCAATTATAAGTTTGATTATGAATGTCGTAAAAAAGACAAGTGATCGTTGAAACTACTCGACAAACTTTGCTAGTTTGATGGACTGTTGAAATCTTAATAATAAATGCGAATTTTAGAGAAAATGTTTCGTCTGTTTGAATGTTTGTTAGAAGAAAACACACTAACCGCTGAATAGACTTGGGTGTAATTTTCTTCACGATTAGATCATGTCCTGGACAAACAGGCTACTTTTTATTCCGGTAATTTATATTTAATTTTTATTAAATAGATGACGCTGTAGATTGCTTTAAATAGATGACGCTGTCATGGTATAGATGGCGCTATAGATAGCTACGGTTAAGTTAGCAATTTTTGTTGCGAGAAAGGCTTTAAACACGACCAAAGCCGCAAGTATCAACTAGTTAAATAATATTCAAAATGTTCAATAAGTATTATCAGTTCGTTCACTCAAAAACTAAGTTTGACAACAAATTACTTTATCGTGCTCACAACCGTCAAAGGCATACCTATGCATAAATATTGGCACGAATACCTAGTGTCACCAAACTTTGTAAAATAAAGGATGAACCCTGTGATAGCTGTCAGAGTAACGTGTTTGAGGGTGGAGTATGTTAGTATCGATTACTGTTATCATTTTTAACGGTTTTGCAACACGTTTGAGTTGATACTTATTAATAATATCTGACACTTCTATTTCAAAGAAATTAACTAGAAGTAACATGTACCTATGTTTAAATGTGTTTAAAAGCTGTTCATATTTTTTATATTTTTAATTATTTATTTCTATCCTATTTAGTTTCTTTATCAAATTTAATACCATTACTGCAGAGACACCAATAAAGTATGATATTTTTCTGCGTATATTGTAAAAATACGAAATTTTGGTCATGGATCATAGTTTCATTTCAATGTCGTTCATTCGCGTAAACATAAAAAAATTGTGTGCGTGTTCTAAATTAGTCTCAAATAAAAAAGCCCTACTTACGTGAAAAAAGGACTTGTTTTCACAAAATGGTATTCATTCTAAAGGTATATTCGATATTCTAACAATGAGTCTAAAAAGTTGTTTTACTACAAATGAAAACTTTACGATTTTGTATAAAATTTTACGCTTTACAAAGTTTGTTCTGAATGTTATCCGCCAATTTAACTTAACGAACAAAACATCTAAACTGGTGGTTATCGCTTGCAAAGGCTATTGAACTGCCCACGTGACACGAATACAGAAACAAGTAAGTGGTTTAAAAACCTTTTTGAATACAAACCGTTATTTGCTATTACGTGTAATTTAGAAAATAAGGTGTCGGGATCTTGTTGAATGTTAATTCGTAAGTTCATGCAATACACGTTGCAGGTTGGTTGGCTCGTGGTACCACGATTGGTATCATTTCGCTTGCACTATTACAAGGTCCTATGTTAATGTTGACGGCGCTTATAGATAGCCTACTGCGGTCACGATCCTCAGCATTGAAGCAACGACTGGATGGGTGGATTTTTACGTATATTGCAAAAAAAAAACATAAAAAAAAATCATGTTAGTAAAAATTAAAAAAAACGCAATTCACGGTTCCTGATTTATTTATTTTTGTTATTAATTGGAAATACCTAGAATATACAACTCTATTTATGCAAGAAGTATAACATAGAACCTTGCAATAGCGAGCCAGTGAAAATTAACATAAGTATAAAAGTTAGAATTACAAATTGTGGCTGCGTCCTGTATGATAATAATATTGGACCTTCTAGTATAAATTTACGCGTTATCGTTACTGTAATTTTTTCATTCGAGTATATTTTCGTATAGAAATTTTAACAGCGCGTGAGCATATACTAAAATACGACAGCGTGAATATTCAGCGCGCGTGTTAACTTCGAATAGTATATATTAAAATGCAATTTGATAACGAAATATCAGTTAATAAAGTTCAAAATGCCTTTTGATAAAGATATATCAGTTAATAAAGTTAGCGTCTGTATTGATTGTTCTCGTTGTTTATTATGTTAATGAGATAAAATGTATGTTGGAAAATATGTATGTATTGTAGTTTTAACATTAGTAGAAATTAAACTAATAGAATCTTACTATCCCTAATTTTGTAAATTTGAGGCTTTGTTATGCTTTTTGGATATTAATGAGTTCGGCACACATGGACTGCTCACTAAATTTAAAATTAATGTACCCAAATTATTGTATTGTTGATTTACATATTATGAACTACTTTTTATTCTATAAACACAGAACTATTCTAGCAGACTCAACATGCGGTGTCGCGAGAAATAGCAAGTTTAAATGTACCACTTGAAAACATTTTATGAACATTTCTATGTTATTACCCTACCCGGTATTTTTCTCATTATGCCGCTTATTTAGTTGAAAATATTTGAAATTCATCCGCGGGAAACTCGCGGGCATATTATAAGTAATCTCCGGTTTTAATAAAGATGTTAGAAATGTTATATGGCGTTTATTATTAAAAAATATATTACGTTTTTTTACAGTATGTAAATTTTATGTGCGTTCATTTCTAGGTTAATTATGAGAGTTTTTTCTTTATTCCGGTGACAAAGTGACTCCATTGCATCTGATGGCCAGATAGAATGTTAACTAGAGACGATTATCCCTCGCCAGTCGACATCATTTTGCCGGACTTGTTGAAACGAAATATACACATGATCCCGGAACGCGACTCATTTAGGTGGGCTGTTATGACGGGTTTTACACCTTGTATATAGTAGTCGCTATCCAGATAAAAAATAATAATTTTTACTTTACCGACAGATTCGAATCTGGAATCTCAGAACGGCGCCGTACTGCGCATGCTGTAGTCTTTTACAAAAATGTAACAATAGTTATAGTAATACAGTGTTACAGTGCGCTCCCCATCCTGAGACAGTCTTAAAGTTCTCAATAATTACTTTGACTCAAATGTTCTACAGCATTGTTTAACTCGACTAGGGATATTATTATTAATTGAATAATTAGTGTAAAAAGACGGCTTTCTACATGTATTTCACCAGCCAGTAACCGATAACTGAAGTCCCAAAAATAGTCTTTCTACTTCTCCCTAAAAGATGATTATTTACCATAATTAATCCTCTTGCTTTTAACAGCTTTCCTATTTACATATTATTCCAGTGAAATGATTTAGCAAAACAAGAATTCAGAGTTCTATGTTATTTGGCAAATATTCTAGGAATCGCGGTGTTTGCTTAATACTATAATTACTAGTATAATATTCTCTAAATTAATTTCAAAATTATCTAGTACATAACCAGTTAATTGCGCTTATATTCTACGTGTGAGCACCATTATTCTTAGAAATAGAGGCTTGTAATTTAGATATTATGCTCTGCTAATTGGCAATTAAACACTTCCCGCGTTGTCTCGAAACTCTAACTTTATACTACCGTTCAGGGTCCTGAAGTACTCTGATTCCGCCATTCAATGTTGTATGAAGAATAACAACCTATTGACAAGTACTGAAGCTACAATTTCGATTCCATGTTTTCGCGTTGTTCTAATTTATGACTTATTTCCTTAGATCACAGCGTCTTATTACGGCCGGGACCTGACGCGGCTTTGTATAGCCAACCAATTATCATATTTTTTATACGAGCTCAGTAAAGTGACCCCGCTGCATCTTATAATAAGTGGAGTGGGGTCCAATAGAATGTCCACTGACGAGAAATGATAACAACTCAGCAGTCGACACAATTATGCCTGTTGGAACCGAATATACACAGGCTGATCCCCGAACGAATCACACTATGGCGGGTTTTAACATCTTGTTTACGGTGGTCGATATTCGAGTGGATATAAAATATATCCTACCACCAGCAAAGCAGCTTACTACATTAATTTACCTATATATAGTTCAAAGTACTATGTAGTTATTTTTATAGCGTTAAGGTTCGATTGCTAATAATATGAAGTTGATAATTTAGTTGGAAGATGTAGTAAAAGTTTAAGAAGTAAAACATGAAAGTCATTTATAAAGGAAACCGAACGTTGGCGCAAATATGTTTATCACTAAAAGAAAATATTTCATAAAAAGAATTAAAAATACCTGCTCCAAACAATGATATAAAAGTCTGTGATAATTCATCAATCAAATGTTCTTGTGCGAAAAATTGTATAGCTGTGATTAACTATGTAATTTTGTAAAAGGCACGTAGTTCGTGAAGCTTTCCAAATATCAGATGATTAAGTGCTTAAAAGCTCATCAACTGCTTGTACCTATCCGTGGCGAAGGGTCTATATAACTGATTCCTGTCGAGTTCCCTTATTGTACAATATAATTATCGCTAGAACGATTTGCAGACGGCGTTCATGCATATAACCTATATATTGTATCAGGTTTTTTTGGGAAAATTTTACCATTCGCCACTGGTACCTATATCTAAATAGATGTATATAATTCAACGGAATATTAATAAAAGTGATTAGTGATAGTGATATCAAGCTTTAACGCTTTCGTGTAAAAGTGCTAAAAGTTAAGGAGCAACTAATATTTTACCGGAAGATCGTTGTTGATATTGCAAAACCGCTCCTAAAACGAAAAAGTTTTGATTGTAATACAATTAGCATTTTCACAGATTACTTCCCTTAACTTTGAACTTTAAATTAAATTATATAAAGTAAATAAAATATCTTTAGTAAATATTAGAAATTCTCTGCAGTTAATAAATATACAGTTGCAAGAAATAACTTTTGAACATTTAAGTCGCTGTATTCGTAAATTTAGTTCAACTATATTTTATTCACTGATCCTTAATATTTTTTACCTATATGGTTTGTTTCTATTAAACGTTTGTATAATTCGTTGTAAATGAAAATAAATTCTACCTCAATAAATAAATGTAAATAACGTAAAATATTAAATATTTGTTTCCGTCTTTCAGTCTGAAATTCTCATAATAACAGCCAAATGAAATATATTTTGTATTCAATTTTCGTCGAAATGACAGGCTGATTGAAAACGTAGCAGTAAAATTTAATGATTAATGAAGTAATATATTTCTCATTACCTCAGGCGACATACATGGTTTATTAAAAACGGATTCGTAATACTATATTGAATATGTAGGATACATATTTTCAGATACAAATAACTTCAATGACTTTGGGACATTCGGCAATACGATAATGGAACAATACAATATTGGAAAAGATTGTACCTTGCGTAAGCAGGCGGGAGGGGGGCATTATTTGACACGTTTTATAAAATTATATATATTTTTTCAGTTTTATAAATGTTTATATGTAAGCGATATTCCATCCTTCGAAGACGCCCATCTGGCGCTTTTCGCTGACGATACAGTAATCTATGCTTCACATAGAAACCCCGACAAGCTGGTGCACATTTTGCAATCCGCAGCCGATCTATTCGGTGCGTGGTGTCGCAGATGGCGCATCACCATAAATCCCGCTAAAAGTCAGGCTATAGTCTTCACTCAGCATACCAGAGTACAAGCGCCTCTCGCTTCTATAGTCATGTCAGGACAGGCCATTCCTTGGACTAGGAAGGTCAAGTATTTAGGCGTGCTACTTGATCAGAAGCTGACCTTCGTCCCACATGTTAATGCGGTACGCGCGCGAGCCGCACTCGCGATGAGCCAGCTGCACTGGCTCATTAACAAAAATAGTAAATTGTCCACCCGCAACAAAATTCGGATCTTTACCTCGTGTATTAGGCCGATAATGACTTACGCGTCGCCCGCGTTCGCGCACATACCGCCTGCTCGTCTTCAGCGTATGCAGGTTTTACAAAATCAATTCCTAAGACGTGCACTCGGTGCCCCGTGGTACGTTTGCAATCGCAACCTCCACGTGGACACCGATATGCCGACCATCAGGCATTTCATACACATGTCCAGCAGACGCTATTTCGACCGGGCGGTCAATCATCCGAACCCGCTCATTAGGTCCGTGTCCATATACACTCCTTTCGACCGCGCGAAATGGAGACGTCCACGTTCTGTCCTTACAGATCCAGAGGACGATATAACTCTGGCCATCCGCCGAAAGCACGAGCACTTAAAGCTCTTACACTCCACACGACCGCAGTTCCGTCCTCGCCGCCGAGGACCTCGCCACGTTCCCCGTCCTCCCGACCCTTCGATTAGTTCCGTCGGCCCGCGCGCCGACGAAGACGATTAAGGTAGACTGTGTAGGTCGCTCCGTGCATCTCGCGTAAACCCCTTAATCGCTGATGTCCCCAAACATCATCTCTCGGTGACCGTCCTGAGCCGAGGCCGTGACCCTTTAGAGGGTCGCCCTCAGCATGGTCACTTAATTCAAGGGTTCGAGTGCCTAAAGCATTCACCCGAAAGTCCGGTGTGTTTGTAAAAGCCGGCCCTGCCAGGCTAACAAACGTAGAGTCACACAAAAAAAAAAAAAAAATGAAGGCTAGAGTAATGTGGGAAGCGGAACATGATTTGTGCGAGTGAGAAGGATGTATGGGAAAGAAGGAGAAAGGGGTAGCAAAATAAGATGGCGTGTGCGTAGTCAGGGGAGTAAGACGTTATTTTATAAAGACGTAGTTGTAGTCAATTATTATTAAATTAAAACTGTGATTTTATGAAGACGGTGTTTTTGTCTCGGCATTATATCCCACAGTAACGTATTAAGAAAATACATGAAATGTAGATACCTACCCACTAGAATAGAGGTGGAGGGGGGTGTCAACCCCCCGTGACCATAAAAGCTGCAATGTCCTCAGAACGTCGCGAGAATATTATAATATAAAGACTGAGATAAATTCCAAAGAATTGTTTTATTTGAATCCCTACCACGAATATTAAACAATTGTGTCAAATATCAATTCGACAATACTATAATATCAAATAATACTATACCAAATTTCAAATCAATTGGACCAGTGCAAGTAGGAAGAGAGCTGATGATCTTCAAACACCTGAATAGATCTTCCAAAATTATAGCTCAGAACCATCTCGATCACATCATCTTTCAAACAAAAAAACTGCATCAAAATCGGTCCATTCATTTGAGAGCTACGACGCCACAAACGGATACACAGACACACGCAGTTTAACATCATATCTCCCTTTTTTTCCGTCGGAGGCTAAAGCAAATTGGTTCCGTCGATTCCCATACATTTTTAGTTATTGTTACTCGATTTACGAGATATTCGTAGTATACACGCGGCCAATGTTAATGCTGTCAAATTATAGTTCCAAATACGCTCACGAAGCGCTGTTTAACAACCCATACTGGGCCCTTATTCTCCATCTCACACGTTATTTTGACAGTGCGTAACAAGCACGCAACACAACGCGTCATGTTTAGGACTATAGAGATTTGGCTTACAGAATACCATTCCACGCACATTTCTCGAAAATAACATGACACGGCCGCGTTACGCGCTTACACTATCATACAGAATAAGGGCCCAGGTCGATCAAATAATCCTAACACGTTCACAGTTCACACTTATACGATTTTACACAATGTTAAGAAAAATCATATTATATTTGAAGTGTGAATTCATAGATGTAAAAAAAAACATTACACTATAATTTTTGACTGTTGATGCGTGAGCGTTGCGTTGCCATGACAATTGCTGTTAGTTTATTCAGACACTGGACACACGCAAAATATAAGTGTTTTACAAGTCGCACCTGCATCAGAAGGGGCTAGGCTGTTTAAATATTTTTTAAAAACATGAGAACTTATTAGTTTTGACATATATTCTGATAGGAATAATATTTATTTTAAAGATATTTTAAACCTTTCGAGAACAATTCTAATAATGGCCATATTTGGTTTTGACTTTTCAAACCGTTGCTAACAAAACATTCCTAATTAATCCTCCCCCTTACACCTAGCAAAACTTAGGAATTGTTAGCTATATTAAATAACATAATAGTTATTTACTTAAAGACATCCTGCAAAATTTTGAAAAGTGGTGCGGTAAATATTTTTCCCGTGTTTGGGCAGCGGTAAACCTGCATTAACAAATTCAACAAAATTTGTAATCAACAAAAACTTTTTTATGTCACTCGATCTTGTTTTGAAGAATCAAAGACTAAAACTTTCTTAAATAAGAGTACTTTTATCGTAATAAAATGCTAAAAGCTTTCCCCTTTTATCTTTGTGTATCACAGAAAGCTCATTATTTCGTACATCGTAACATTAACTGGCTCTGGTGGAGAAATAACGGAACTAAACGAGATAATGAAGTTAAATAACATCTCTGAGTGCTGTATAAAACTCACAGTATTAAAAGTAACCATAATTAATAGCTTACTCTTGTAAAGCTGTACAGTGAGTCACCGATCATCAAGTACCTCGATTATTCATAGTTTTTTTTTTTTGATATGGGCACGCAAAAGTGGCCCGACTGCACCTGACGATAAGTAGAGTGGGGGTCCAGTAGTATGTCGACTGACGAGATATGATTACACCTCACCAGTCGACACAATTATGCTGGCCTGTTGGAACGGGATTTAGCGGCGTAAAGTTTCACACCGCTGTAGAAGAACAGATGGTTACGTTCCTCTATGGAAGGGGAAGATTCCCAGTCAGGCAGATGTTGCGCCTGACCGGCCGCGGCCCGTCCGACAGTTCTTATTCGGAGTTGGTATATATGCTGCACGTCGCGTAAATTGTGCAAGCGTGATTCAGGATCGATGTCGCCATCTATCGTGATTGCTGTGTGACATCACTGTAGTTGTGTCACTGCATCGATCCTCTTGCAGTTCCGGCGATGTTGACAAGATGGCGGTATATGCACTAATTGTACCGCCACAGGGATATATATGCTGATCCCGGAACGCGACGCACTTCCGTGAGTCACTATGTCGGGTTTTAACATTTGTGTATGTTGGCTGCTATCCAGGCGGATATAAAATATCCTACCACCAGCTTCATACAATTGCATCAGCTTAGCAT
>NW_023593121.1:0-2137 GCF_014839805.1 Manduca sexta
TAGATTGAAAGCGGATACATGACATCATGGTGGGATGAGCAGGTCGCATTATGTTGAGCGATGATAGTCATAGGATGACAATGGCGAAGCGGCCATACAACCAGATTCCTACCGGCATCCTTTTAAGTTTATTTACGATTGTGCTAGTATTATTTCTGTTAAATTAGCTGTTAACTAGAGAATTTTTTTTTCTCGGGTTTCGTTTTGTACAGCTTCACCCTTCGCCACTGTAGGACCCTATAATGGAGAGAAGAAAAATACAAAATGAAGTAAAATATTACACTGAATTGAAATGCGTTATATTTTCTGAGATATTGATAACATATCTCAATTAAAAGAAATGTCTTCACTGCTGACAACAGATTTTGACAAAATACGCACGAGGCCAGCGTGGTGGACTAAGGCCTATTCCTCTCATCAGTAGAGGAAGCCCGTGCCCAACAGTGGGACAGTATATAATACAAGGCTGATATTTTTCTACACTAGTACTATCCGCTAGCTAAAATACAATTTTCTACTAACATCAATAAAAAACTATACCGATATATTATACTCTATGCAAACTATAAACGATTACCAAAACATAGATATCTTAAAACAGCCCCGATTATAATTTCAACAGAGTTTTCGTTCGTATCCTAAAATATTGTATTTATAGATAAGTCCATTTTAGCTAGCTATCGTCTCCAACAGCTAATATCGGTAATACAAGCTATCCTCTACAACAAAACACAACGCTAAAGAAATGTGTTCTCCGAAACCCCGCTTCTATCTGCCGATGATTTGTAGAATCGAAGTGGCACTCGTGTCGCGCTGCACCGCGATACCGACGCGGCCGCGATAAGATACCGCTGAGACGCGTCGGATACGCGCCAGTAGGGACGGGGTTGGAATATACGAGAGTTTAAATATATCCGCCGATTCATTTATAAGGGTAAACGATGCTTCGTCGGTTAATAAATATAGGTCAAATATCAGTAAGTGAAAATTGGGTTCTTGCGATCGATTTATAGGGCATGTAATAAACTAAATTTTTTTGGTATATCTCGCCATAGTGGCCCACGTAAGTGTCGCGTTACGGAACCAGCCCGTTTATATCCAGTTCCAACAAGCCGGCATAATTGTGGTTCTGCCGAGGGGTAATTCATTTCTTGTCGTTTATTGACCCCACTCCACTTACCATCAGATGTAGTGGAGTCACTTTCCCATGCACGTATACAAACAAAACATTAGAATTCGTGGCCAATGTACTGGTTATCAGGTTAACACAACAACATTCAACCTCTGCAAGTAGTTTATAATTGCACCTTTACCCAATTACTATGAATGTATAGCTTACACATAAACAAACTTCATCACAACAAAAAAAAATGCGGCAATCATATATTTTTTCCGGATGCGGATACGCACCGGTGCGGATATGCGTTACGTCACTAGCGTGCGAGCAATCTTATCAAGCCCGAGTTATCGGGCGGTAAACGTTCGTCGAAACACATTCTTCCACTGATTTTATTATTGTCTTCGGTATTTCGATACGATTGATTCGGTTTCGTCATGTTTGTAATATGAATCAACGGAGTGACGCCACGAGCTACACAACCGCCTATAAATCGTAAACAATTAGAACATTACGGCAGAACAGTTCCCGGGCCTATTATTACAATGTTTTATATTATATTTGATGTAGATCGCTATGTCCTTTTCAGAGAAAATTTTCCATTAACCTCGAAAGATAAATAAAAGGGTTACCATTAATTATTGTCGCATGAACGCAATTTTTGTATGACAATCTTTCCAATGACCGCTTTATTTAATCTTAAAACTATTTTAACAAAATCTGTAGCTAAGAATGTAAACTATTTGAATATAAAACGTATATGATTCGATTGATGCAAAATAAAATTTTGTTACAAAGCCATTTTCCAAGTACGTGTTATCGATACATATTATAAAACAAAGTCCTCTTTTCTGTCTGATGTTATCGATTTTCTTAAAATCTACTGACCAGATTTTTATAAAATTTGGTATGGATATAGTTTAAGATCCTGGGAAGGTTATAGGCTACCTTCTATCCCGCTTGCCAACAGAAATCTACATAGCGTTAGTACTTACGCAGACGGACTCTCACATACGAGAG
>NW_023593122.1:0-11457 GCF_014839805.1 Manduca sexta
GGAAGTGTTACGCGATTATCCACACAAATAAATTGATCATATGTTTTATCAAGCGAGAGTGTACTAAACTAACTTTTACTTTTATATTCCTTGTTAACAGACTATAGGGATAAACAAGTTTTGCAGGAAGTAATTCCAGTGTTAATTTTTTTTTTAAATATTTCGGTCTGATAAGTGACGTTTTTTTTTATTTTTACACACAAAACAGGTTACAAACTTAATGCTACAAATGAGGTTTCTTAACATAAATTTATACAAGTGCGAGGGATTATAACTAAGTAACAATGATAAAGGAAAAGGTAAAGTGATACTTAACTACTGAAAAATTATTAGAAATGAAATATTATTCTATTAAATGTATACAGAAATTGACTCTATCTGCTAAACATAATTAAATTTAACGGAGTTATTGAGAAAATTACGGATCAGCCTTTTATATGAAATTATATTGTGAACTTATCCATTCGTTAGTTTCATGAGCAATATAATAGTTCGTAGTTAGCTGGCGATGAGACAGGAACCTTATCCCAAACGTTGCGTGATGTTTGACTATAAAGACATAAAAATGTCGTTTAATACACAGAGATGTATGTACCATAACTAATAGTAAATTGTTGTTCGTAGTAGGGAGGAATTAAATTACTTTTTCATAGGGTTTAGGCTAGACGGCTAATAAGTACTCCACTATGGCGCTGTATAATTAAAGTATTTTTTTTCTAGGGTTAATACCCTTTACTAAGGCTCAAAAGTTTCACAAAGCCTCGTATATAATTACGTTACCTTAAGTGTACAGCATTATTTTTAAATTTTATCAAGGTTACGTATGGCTTGTATAGGTTGGCGGGTTCTTACGATTCCCCTGGATTCATGGTCAATGATGGTCATGTGAATATATGATAATCTTGCTTCTGACTAAAATAATGTTTATTAGAAGTATAGGCAGAATCCGCTGAACCGATTTATATGAAATTTAACACAGAGATAGACCCTGTATTGGATTAACATATAAGCTACTTTTATCTGGAAAATGCATGGCGGAACTTCCATCATAGGTGGTTTCACGAGGGAGGAGCCGGGAGAAACGAATAGTCTACTTTAAAACAATTGATAGACTTTGACAGAAACAACGCGAGTACATCGAGCGAGATTTCATCGAAAGTGTTATCAGTATCGCGCCATACGTCAGCCGATAAGGTGATAACGAGTGCTGATAGCACAGAATACTCACGTGAACCCAGTATTTGCATATATTCCGGTAACGTAATCTAAATCTTTAAAGTTATAATTTTGATACACATTGTCTATTACATGAAAAAAATGTGTAACCTTGTTTCAAGGACTTTTTGTAGTAAACTGTAATTCGAAGCAGTTTTATTACGATTTTATATATTTTTTCAATGGATGAAGAGAACGTCGCTAGCTAGGTGATGTTTTTGCTTGTCCGCTTGTTTGTAAAGAGCAGTAACGCCATCTAGAACTTTAAACAACAAATTCATGGAAGCACTGATAGGGCACAAAATTTAAAGGATTTCAGAGATAAGCTTAACATTTGTGGTCGTATTAGTTTCGCCTCTGCCTATTACTTACGAGATTAAACAATAAAACTTATCTAACATGTAAATTGTATTTTTTATTATTAATATCAGCCCTGTATCATATAAAACTGTCCCACTGCTGAGCACGGGCCTTCTCTACAACTGAGAGGGATGTCGCTTTAGTGCACCACGCTGGCCTAGTGCGGATTGGTAGACTTCACACTCCCTCAAAATTCCTATAGACAACTTCTCAAGTATGCAGGTATCCTCATGATGTTTTACTTCACCGTTAAAGCAAGAGAGAATTCACATATAATTTTAGAAATATCAGAGATCCGTGACTTAGGTTTTGAACCCGTGGACATTCTATCTATCTATCTCTATGGGTGTATACTATCCTGAAATAAATGTATTATTATTATTATTCGTCTCGGCAGTCCGTTCCACACCCAACTAGGCTACCGTTGTATGTTATATATTATGTCAGTATTGTATTGTTTAATTAATTAATTCATAACCCATTTTATAATAACATTAATTTATTCAAAAATTTAATATTCTGCATTGATGGTTATTTATATCGAAAGTGGCTTGATGTAACGTTATTATTAATATTATGCATATATTTCGGTAACATTAACTGGTTCAAATTGGATACTTTTCATTTCATTGGTCACAAGAAGATCACGTATTTAAATTTTAATGTGTTGAGATATTATTTCGGTTCTAGCAACACGTTTATTTTATGAAATATTGCTTGCTTTAACCGGGATAATTGTATTCTGTAAATATTGCTAAAAGAGTGTTTCACATATTGTATGCAAAATCACCACAAACTACATCCCATCTGAATATAAATGCACCGCACAGCATATTTTCTCCCGGCGCCCGGCGTTTGACATAATTATGCTGGTATTTATTATGTACTTATTCATGACCACGAAGTTTGGTTTTAATTTTTATGATTGTTTTATGCCTAACTATGCGCCTAGGTTTAGGTAGATGTTTAATTCTGCCGCCAATGCATGCTAGACAAGCCCAATTACAGGAGACGTAATGTCTCATGGGCCTTCTCTATGTCTCACGTTATTTTGGCAGTAAGTGACAAACACGTAACGATTTGCGTCGCGTTTACGACAATAGAAATTAGATACAGAATACCATTCAACGCTAATTTCAATTCAGAAAAAGTAACGCCCGTGTTACGAGTCTACATTATCATATGAAATAATATATTACATCGGTCAATAAGTCCCGAGCCTAGGTAAGAAAAATTTTTTTTTTGACGTAATTCGTTTTTATTCATCAAGATAGTCTCCTTCAAAGGTGATACAATCAATCCAGCGCTTCTCTAAAATTTCTATACCCTTCCTATAAAACGATTTGTCTAACCCTTCAAAATACGCTTCAGTTTCAGTAATCTCTTCTCCTTTCGGCCAATTTTTTTCCGGAAAGCATTTTTTTTGCAGTTTAGCAAACAGGTAATAGAAGCTGGGATCCAAAACTAGAGAATTTGGTGGGTGAGACATCATGTCAATCTTTAATTCATGCAGTTTTGCCATTATGGCGACCGCTGTGTGACCCGACATTGTCTTGATGGAAAAGCACTTTTTTCTTTTGCATTTGAGGCCGTTTCTTCGCGATTTTATGCTTCAGACGCACCAGTTATGCCATATAATATTCGGTATTGATCGATTTTCCATTCTGAAGATAGTCAATGAATATTATAACTTGCACATCCCAAAACACGGAAGCCATAACCTTGCCAGGTGACATTTGTGTTTCTGGTCGCTTTGGACGCCTTTCGTCGGTTGTCGTCCATTCAATTGACTACCTTTTTGACTCTGGAATGTAGTGGTGGATCCAGATTTCATCTGTTGTCACATATTGCAAGAAAAATTTCGTTTTATTTCGCCTCAAAAGCTCCAAACAGCTCTCTGAGGCTTCAACGCGTTGATGCTTTTGGTCAGCGGTGAGCAAACGCGGTACCCACTTTGAACAGAGCTTTCTCATGGATAAATGTTTCTGCAAAATGACAAATGCATTGCCTTTTGATATCTTTAGAATGTTGGCTATCTCTTGTAACATCACTTTACTATCTTCCAAAACGATTTTGTACACCTTTTTTATATTATTTGGAATCACAACCTCATTTGGACGTCCTGAGCGTTCAGCATCATTAGTGTCTGTATGCCCACGTTTAAATTCAGCAAACCAACGTTTAACTGTTGGTTTTGATGGAGCAGAGATCTCATAACATTTATCGCGCCACAATTTTGTTTCAACGGTATTTTTTCCTATTGGAAAACAATGTTTAAACAACACTCGAAATTATTTTTCGTCCATTGTTTTAGAGACACTCAAAGTAGCATCACTAAAATCACTGTAACTTTTTTACAAATTGTTAAAAGTTTATGAAATTTTGACATGTGTTACATAGAGGTCAGTAATTTTTGAAAATCAGTAGTATTTATCCGTAACAGCGCAAATTATATACTAGGCTCGGGACTTATTGACCGTGTGTTATTTGAACCTAATATTACCTCTACCACCAGTTCCGAAAGCAGTTCTCACCAGAGAAGAACGCGCAAGAAACTCTAGTGTTTCTCTTTTCAAAATCATTTTCAGGCATAGAGAATAAGTGCCTAGGTTTCGAGAGTAGTGCGAGAAAGTGCTTTTGCTTTAAAACTCTCGGTGTTGTGATTTTGATCAGTCTCGTGCGCTCACCATCAGGGAATTATTTTCTTTTTGTCAGCACAATGTTTTCTACAGCTTCGTATATATAGTTTTTTAATTGCTTTGTATGACGATATATATACAGTTTATATGTAAATTTTACACAAATAGATTAAACTTTATACGTTGTACGATAATATAATATTCTGCTTGAATGCAAATATTTGTTTTAAGTAAATACAGCTCGATACACGTTTCTACGAAGATTTTCCTTATGGGTACATTAACATAAATATTATTTTTTACGAAGCGGTTTGTATGGAGGGGGACTTGGTATAAGGAGAACAGGTAATCCATCGAATCGTGGCCTTCTCCGTACTTGCATCTATGTGTGTACACCATGAAATATATTTTAGTTCTTGTTAAGGTCAATCCCGGTGTAGTCTGTTAGATGTTAAGTCGACTGCATACGAGAGTTCGTGAGTACGAAACCTTTGGGCAAAATGTATATGAATACCAAATTTCATTTGTGTATTGTGGATTGGTATTTAGTTAGACGGAATTCCCCATAGTGCTATCTTTTTGTAAAAGTTACATGAAGCTTTTAGTTGTGAAGTCGTGATTTTGCGCAACTTGCATGTAAATATTACTTATTAATTTAGTTATTTTTGAAAAATTATAAGCGGCGATAGCCTAGTAAGCGGCGATAGCCTAGTTGGTTGTGGAACGGACTGCCGAGACGAATGTCCGCAGGTTCAAATCCCAAGGGCAACACACCTCTGATTTTTCTAATAAATTATGTGTGTATTCTTTGTGAATTATCGCTTGCTTTAACGGTGAAGGAAAACATCGTGAGGAAACCTGCATACCTGAGAAGTTCTCTATAGGAATTTCGAGGGTGTGTGAAGTGTGTGTGCCACCATAAAAATACCTATTTTGTACTTATAAGTGTTTTCATGGTTACAACATATGTGTAACAAATTTAGTTTTTAATTAGATTAAAACAACCGACATCTAAATAACAATTAATAATCCTGATTGTGTCATTTAAATACAAATTGATCAGATTTTTTGTCATGTTTTATTTTGATTAATAATTATTAATCCAAATAATCGTCTATAAGCTTACAATATTAATTTGATAATACTCGTATAGTATTTCGAGCCTTAAAATCGACTTTGTGTAATTCACAAATAGTTTGTATTATTGCTATAAAAATATAGTAATTTAGCATGTTTGAATGGCCTAGGATACATAATTGTATATTCTAAATAGCTGTTATACATTATCCCGCGGAGTAAATTGCGACTGCCGATCTTTCTTCTTATCTTAACTCATACTAATATTAAAATGCAAAAAAAAAAAAATGGAAATATTTGGAAGTTTTTAAAAGTAAATGGATTTAGACGAGATTTTGTACACGGATCGACCATATTCTAGATTAACATATAGGCTACTTTTTATTTACTGTCATGGGAAATAATTATTTTTTAAATACATTTCGCTGGCGTGTATGTAGCTCTATTTATTGCTACAGTGTTACGGACTTGTGTAGCGGGAATGGCTTTTAAAGGAAATTATAATAAAAAATATACCCGGGTAATAAATCTTGATGTGTACGAACCCTTATGTATTTCACATCTGACATTTGATGTAATCGTTTGTTCACCGCAGACCCCCAAATTACAAGTAAATTACAATGTGTCAATGACCCCTGTTTCGTGCGCAATCTCAGTTACCATTTTTTTTTGCTTACTTTGATTTTGAACTTTAATTGTATAGTCATAAACGCGGTTTTGAACTGATCATGTACGACTTCAAAGCTGTTCAAAAAACGAATGTCTGACTGAGGTTTGGTATTAAAATTTTCATGGAATATTTTGCGTAGATCTATATTAAATTGCTACACGATACAGGAGTCATATATTTCCAGTTAAAACTTTTCTATGGACATTATTGTAGACACATATTAAACATAAGTTAAAAGACAATATGGTAAGTTATCTTGTGGTTTTCTTATTGATATAGGCGGCAAACGATCACACGGTTCACGTAATGAGAAGTGATGACCGACACCCATGAACATCTGCAATACCAGAGGGCACATAGATTGGTTGTCGGCCTTTTAGGTGAGAGTACGCCTTTTTATGAAGGTCGCCGGGTCGTATCTCTCCGGAAATCCTGTCGGCGGCAATTAACTCCATAGTTTTGTAGTACGTGGTAAAATATGACTGCAGAAACATCTTGAAGCGGATTGACGATTGATGGAGTTTTGCTGCGTTATCGTGGTCATGTAACTTATTTAATGAATACAGCTTTAAATATTAATATTATTTAATTGTTTGCTATAATAGGATATTAATACAATGAATTGTATTTTATTTTCACTCTAGTTTTTGCTCTCGGCTCCGTCCGCGTGAACAGTCATCCGGGATATAAGTCTCGATAAACATTTTCGCGGGATAAGAAGTAGTCTATGTCCTTCTCAGGATCTCATACTATATTCATAACAAATTTCTTTGAATTCGATTCAGTGGTTCACCCGCGCATGTGTAAAAGACTGACATTTTCGCATTTATAAGCATTGATTTCCTTATTTAAAATGGTCCTATCAACAACCTATTTCCAAGCTTAAATGTCTGTGTGTTTTAACTTCCTTTTTACCGCGTGGGTCAGCAGTACGGCGATGTAACATTGTGCGTAATCGGCTGTAACAGGTTATTATACTAATAATACATAAAATTTTGGATATTGACTCTTGAGAAACTTGTAATAATGCTCGTTATCCTTTAATTTAATATTGCTGGTTTTATTTCAACGGCTTGAACTCTATTATAACGCGTAGTAAACACGGATATATAGTAGAATTCAATCCGACCAAAAAATATAGATTACGCCTTTACTCCAGAAGAGGTAGGCAGAGGTGCAACGAAGGCTCCCAATATTGCTGTGTTAAAATAGTCACGTATTATCAAACTTAACAGACTTCTATTTACAAATAGTATTCGACGTCAGATTTTTGATGAATTTTATCTGCAACCCAAGCAATGTCTGAATGCCATGAAGTGTCTCGTAGTTTCTCGAATTTGAGACGGAAATCTTTATATCTTTCAGTGGCGAAGGATAACATTTTTCGTATGGTAACCCGAGGCAAAAACATTGATTTGGTTACCATATCGCAGCCAAATTAACACAAAAAAAGACAAACGTAAATAAATCTAAAAGGCAAGTCGGTAGGGATCTGGTTGTATGGACGCTTCACCACTGATATCTTTTAGAGGTGAGATTGTGTGACTGGGTTGTAATAATTTATTTATTATCCGCTTAGAATCAAAGACTTTCGCTTACATCGCTAAAATTAGCAAAACTCTACGGAAATTACATTATGTCGAATCGTTACGTAATTGATTTATTTACTTTTGAAACTATGTTATCGATCATGTTTACACGATGTCGCACGTTTATAATAAGAATGCAACATCCGACGCTAGAGGTGAGCGGGTTCACTTCCTATCGCGAGCACGGTGAACACAGCGTGGATGTTATCTGAACCTATCACCTTTCAGTTATCGTTGCTGATGGTACACCACGTGGAACTTATGTAAACGCGATGTTTGTAAATAACATTTTGTTTATAAGGCAGGTTTTGTTTCTTTTATTGTTTTAATGAAGCTCGACAAAGTGGCTTCACTGCTCCTTTTAGGAAGCCCGCAGTCGTCCCTAATGTGCCGGAGAGGGCCATCGCAGAGTTTTTAGTTGGTTTACCGTGCGTTGTATACAGGTTAGGGACTCGGCCCAGCGATCGTCCGAAGGTCAGCATCAAATCCAGGCGGCTCAACGCCGGGTCGTAAAGCACGGTGACCCCAACATAACCGCCTAACCGCCTAAACCAAAAAAGTGGCTTCACTGCACCTGATGTTAGGCGAAGTAAAGCCCGAAGTGCCGACCGACCAAAGATACAAGCACTTCTGGACGGTCGGCAGAGTCATGCCGACCTGCATAATTACTTCTTCACGCTTCTTATGAAGGACCCCAAGTTATAGGTAGAAGGAAATATATTAGAATTGTACGGTGATGTGCGTGCATTAGCTTATATAACTATTGTGACTATGTACAAGAAAGACTTGAAAAAAATACAAAAGAAGTACTGAACAATTGATGACAAAAAGCCCGGAGTTTCTTTCTGCCTTTCTTGTTCGGGTAGTCATCACTTAGGTAGCTAGTGAAAGGCTGGTAGGTTAGCTAGGTTAGGGCTCATGCCTCGCCGGTGAGGATCGCGACGCGTTACCCTTCTATTTCCCCCTACTTGCCAGTCCGAGCTGGTTACTTCGGTTTGTACCTTGTCTTTTGTATAAACTTTATCCCTAATTTAAAATCTCCATAGTTATATAAGTAATTTTAATAGTTGTATAGAAATAATAATTATTCTTATTCTTTGTTTTGACGTATCATAAGTGCAACTTTGTTCGCCTACGTGATAAATAAAGTATTTTATTTTATTTTATTTTTATTTAATTGCTCACGGCGCTGGTAGTCTTCATAAAATATGGCTTTAGTTTCTTGCGATAGTGTAGTTAATAGCTATTGATTTAATAGTTGAAATATTTTTGTTGTACTTATAGGTTCAGTTGCGGCATATATTACAATCTATTTAGCAGTAATTTAAGTTACGGATTTAAAAAAAATTAATGATAAAATACATCGATATTATTTTTGCTTAATTCAAAACAAAACAACACATGAAGCAGATGATTCTTAGCAATATATATAACTGACATATAAGTCAAAGTTTTATAGCTTACCCTTAAATATGTGCAATAACAATAATAACATACTAAGCTCTATTGCACTATATTTACGAGTTATTACAGAGAAGCCCCGATAGTCGTGCGTCGCGTGATGTATGTCGACAGATTACAACACGCTACCGCCAAGTTCAAGACCGACACTTTGTTGTTATCTAACGACAAAACGCATAATGACTTATCATTACGCTGATTAACGTAATACCAGATCCGTTCTCATTTTATTGTTGTTGGCAAGTTAAACAAGTACAACTGGTTTCGATGAGTTGTCGGTTGTGATTGTTGTGCCGGCTTGCAATTCGAATAGAGCACTGTGTAATGTTTAGCAATGTTTTTAAATGTGAATAATTCTTAATTTAAAATATTGTATATTCAAAAATCCATATCGCAAGAGTATTGAAAAATAAATCTGAAATGTTATTCGAAGCAGAATGGTTTAAATACATGTCGATCATTAATTCGCTGGTTTCAAAGGCATAAAGAATTGCTGACACACGATAGTCCTTTGTAGTTTTCTATCAATGGAGCCTTTTCTTCTTTATACTAATAATTGACAGTAATAGTTTCCAATTATTCAAACAATTCTATATAACCTTTTCATACTGATACGTAACGAGGTTTTCAAACTCACAGATACGTAATGAGGCGAAATGTCATCGTTGAGTTATGGGTAATTAATTGTTGTTTGCACATCGATCGATGTCAATACTCATACTAATGTCCATGCATTAGTCTGGCGGTTTGTGTTCAATGCCAACTAGATGTTAATGTTAGAGACACTCTTATATTTATAATCTAAGTAATATATCCTTCAATAACAAGAAACATCGTGCATCGGTTAATGCGAATTATTGCACTCATTTAATTGTAAATAATTTTATATCCTATCATATAACAAAAATCTTGCTTCCTATACATGTGTTTTATACGTTTGGTAAAATGTGTATCCACTTGTTGCCTTTACCTATCCGTACGTAGTAAGGAGTGATCCTATGCATGAAAGGTTACTTTTGCTCGTGCAAATGCATGACTTGCTAGTTATTAAACCCTAACTCCCTTATTCATAGACGTTTTTTAACTAAGGACGGAGCAAAGCTGTGATAACAAGTCTGTTTTTCAGTGCTGACCGCATGCGTAGACATAGGGCCGTTGTGATTGGCTAATATTGTTGTATCTCAATATTAAGCGTAAACTAAACTTATTCTATAGTTGTTCCGAGAACTGAAGTAGCATTAGACGGAGTTATGGCAAATTGATCGTAATGGCACTATAATTAAACCATAGAGAGAACTGGATTTATAACACAAACACGTGCTATGTTTCAATCTTCGAGAAACATCTGTCGACAAGGCTAACTACGGTAATGGCGGTATCGTTTAATGAGGTGGAAATATCCCTTTACAAACCTGAATGGTAACATTAAAGCCCGGTTAACACGAACTATGGGTAAAATCAAACAACTTGTTTATGAAGCAGTACAGTTTTGGATTTGTTGTCAAACATGTCGTAACTAGGAAGCATTGTTTATTTTATGTCGGTCAACTAGTTGATGGACAGGTCGACCGAGTTTGTGTGTTCTATTTTTAATAGACCTTGCATATAAAGTAAACATAGTAGTTTGATGTTAGGGTTTGTGCACATGTTTATAAATGCCGACATGCGCTTTTTATGCGCGCGTTTCAGTATGTGTATGTGAAAGTTAAGTTCTCGAGTGCTTCACGTTTACTCTGAGGGTAGTTGCTAGTTAAAAACTTATGAGCATAGGTTCCAATGTTTACATAACAATGCAGGTTGAGAGAACCAATATTTTGCTGAACATTATCAATCACGTATTAACATGTGACATTATTATGATTGATAATGCAATAATGTGTCGTGATATCGGGATTACGATTATAGAATCTGTTTTCTATGTAAACACTAATTGATGCAATTGATTTAAGGTCATTGTCGATGTCGGCGTTGAGTGGGTTATTACAAATAATTACCGCTTTTTTGTATCGTTCCAGTGTTGGGGACGCGTTTCCTCCATAGTATGAAAGATGGTATTTTTTTTTATACAGTAATAATATCAGCCCTGTATTATATACTGTCCCACTATTGGGCACGGGCCTCCTCTACTACTGAGAGGGATTAGGCCTTACTCCACCACGCTGGCCTAGTGCGGATTGGTAGACTTCACACACCCTCGAAAATTCCTATGGAAAATTTTTCTGTTATGCAGGTTTCCTCACGATGTTTTCCCTCACCATTAAAGCAAGCGATAATTCACAAAGAATACACACATAACTTTTTAGAAAAGTCAGAGGTGTGTGCCCTTGGGATTTGAACCTGCGGACACTCGTCTCGGCAGTCCGTTCCACACAACTAGGCTATCGCCGCTTTTCAATTAATGCCAAGTATCTTTTGATACTTGGCATTATTTATATATTTTATGCAT
>NW_023593123.1:0-26637 GCF_014839805.1 Manduca sexta
AAAAAAATAACGGCTGCAATTACACGTTCCAAAATTGAAATTCTAAAGTAAAAAACGCCGAAAGCTTTTGATCGTCACACAGGCACAGAATATCCGAAAAACTAGCCGAATGGAAAAAGAAAGCGAATCGAAACGCCTATCGGATCGACACTTGGGCAATGAACGATATTGGCGGAATTTCATTATGGATTCATGAAGGCCTAAAAAACGATGTAGTAGACTGTATATTGATGGAGTAAGGGCTGTTTTGCATTAGCGGGTGGTCTAGTATGCTGGATGTAATGTTTGCTATAACGATTCAGGTACAAATGACATGGTTTGATGGTATATAGATTATTTTCAATGTTTAATACTCTTTATCGATAAATATAATAAAGCGAGCCTTTGGCAAGATTTGAGTCAGCTTTTGCTGAGCTTCTTATCTGTTTGTCTATAGGAACGTCTTTAGTTTGGTTAATTGATAAAGAAGGTATCAAGAGTTACACTAACAAATACGCCAATATTACTGATACTAGAGACGTTATAAAAGTCGAGAGCCAATGGTCTCATTCTGAACACAGAAAACTGCAAAAATATTTAGACGAGGTGTGGTAGATGATGCTAGGCAAAAGATACTCATAACTTTAAGAAGTATATGTCCAGCATCAAGCCAAAATCCCTTAGCCCCCTTAGAATTTCGCATAAAACGAAGGGAACGTCCGTGTCGTTTCATTGTGATTGGTCGAGAGACTAACACGTGACTGATATGATGGGTGTTTGACCAATCACAATTAGACGATATAGAGGTTCGTGTCGTTTTCATTTTGTCATATTCTACGGGGCAGTTATACATTTAATTTCACCCCTCCTAGGAGTTGTCCGTATTTAATAGATGGTTCGACTGTTCAATAATGTTTCCTCTGACGTTGATGTTGATCTCTTTAACATTAACTACACTAAATTTGAAAAATGTATGTGAAATATTATTTTTAACCTGCGTAATTTTAGTTGAGTACTTGTGTATTTAAATTTGCATGCGTTGGATTGCCGAATATGCATTTATTTTGTATTTTTTACAGGATTTCAATTGTGGAAACCCTTGACCTCTTTTATTTTCATTTTTTACTATTTTTATTTTAGTTTTCAGTAAACAAGTAAATAGATTAAAAATAACAATATCTCTAGCTTATACTCCGTAATACTGCTCAGTAATATGAAAATGAAATTGCTTTGAGATATTTCAAAAGGAAAACGTACTTATTAGTTTAAAACTATGAGCTTTATTTATCATTCGCTGGCTTTGCGCTATTTCAATTATGCATATTCTTTATACATTTTGAGCGGGAATAAAAATTTGTAATGTAGAACCATGTTTAATAAAATGAATAACTGGTTGATAAATCTCTCGTATGGCAAAGTAATGGTATGGGTAAACATCGGAAGGGACAGGACAAGGACAAGGAGAATTCTAAGTCAATATTAATAAAATGTAATTTTAATTTTACGCGCTTTAAGCCAATACTTTTACTCTAAGTCTTAGAGTCTAACCCCTTATTCATAAACGTTTTTTATCTAACGACCAAGTAAGGCTGTGATAACAAGTCTGTTTCTCAGTGCTGACGGCATGGCAGTCTTCACAGTGCGTAGACGTGGGGCCGTTGTGATTGGCTAATATTGAAATACAACAATAATAACCAATCACAACGGTTCTATGTCTATTTCTCAGTGCCGTTGGGCACTGAGAAACAGGCTTGTTATCACAGCTTTACTCCGTCCTTAGATAAAAAACGTTTATGAATAAGGGGGTAAGAGAATTCGTTGCAGTGGCAACATCATAGTTTCAATCAGAAGTACACCCACGCACACGCCATATTGGCATTAAACTACAAAATGATAAAAAATAAATAAACTAAAACCAGAATTTTTCGTGAAAATATTAGTTAAAATGGATAATTTTTGGCTCAATGTCAGCAAAGGTGAAGACGAGTATGTGGTTTCATTTAAAAATGCAATGTCAAAATGACCCCGTATATTCTGTAGACATAAAAGTGTGTATAAAATGACTCAAAACTAGAGAAGGTTACAATATACTGAAATGTATATGAATTTAAAACCAAGGGGAAGCTACTAGCGAACTATGAAGGTTATCATTCGCTAGCAATTTCACTGTTTGAGTTCTAGAGTCGGCACACTTTGTTGTGTTTGTTTTATCTTTCAGTTCATGGAAAAGGTTTTTATTTTCATTTCGTTTGATGGAGTGGGTTATTCAAGGAAATACTGAATGTATCTACTTCAAGTTTATAATTGAAGTGGAGAAGAAAAAGGGATTTTGCGTAGGAGCAGAACTCATTTTGAATCGTCTAGGTATTAAATATCATTAGCACATTAAGTCCCTCACTAAAGTGGCAAAGGCATGAGAACTAACACCTTTTTTTCTTGACGATTTTTTTTTATAAATTTTGTATAATTATAATATGTAAGTAGTTTGATGTTATATCAGATTTATCGGATGACCTACACATAAGTCCGCCCCGTGACCAAGAAGGCTGTAATTTTTCGAAGCGTCGAGAGAAAATTAAAATATAAAATGCAATAATATCCGAAAACTAGTTATATTTCAATCGAACATTCGCGAAAACACACAAAGAATCATTGAGTTTTGTAAACCTTGAATAGCTGAATTAATATTTAAATCTAGCTGTTAAAATATAAAAATACAATAAATAAAAAATAAACGCATTTAGATACAAGCCACTTCACATATCTTCAAAACGACGCGTCGAAACATGTTACAAATTACATACAAAGAGGCGATTAGCTGGTTAACAGATTGCTCTAACTTCCAACCTAGGAAATCGGCGATTAAGTTTCGACAAAGTTAGTTCATGTGTTCAGGAAACCTTTGTCAATGGGTTAAATGGGGTGAATAGAATACAGTGATAATAAACTATATTTATATTATAATCTTAATACTGTCATCTATTTAAAAACCTATATTTGATATCTTTGCTACCATAATGTGTTATCTAGAAAATTGAAATTTTTAAGAAACTATTTTTCAATTTCGAAATAGTATTTTTTAATAAACTATTATATACATAAAATATACTACAGTTCTTTGAAAAATAAAATCGCACATGATAGTTTTAATTACAAATAAAAAATGTTTTTGTTCGGAAGATTCTAATTAAATCCATTAGTATTACACCCTACAAATACTACTTAGAAACAGAAACAAACTGAAAATTTAGCGATAATGCTCAAATAGACTTAGCTCTTACAGGTCGAAGTTAATTGTATTTTAACTTCATTAATTAAATGGAGTGCACTTGATGCTGCGCTGGAGCCTCGAGTTAGTTAGGTATTAATGACGGGAACTGCTTTACTAAGCTAACATTTACGAGCGGAAACAGTGTTTTTATAATACGTAGGAATTTGAACACGCATTTACTGGTGTATCCGCTTGGGTGGCGACAGCCCTACACAAGCTGCAAACCCGCCATAGTGGCCCACGTAAGTGTCGCGTTCTGGGTTCAACCTGTAACTGGTTCCAACAGGCCGGCATTATTGTGTCGACTGTCGAGAGGTAATCATCTCTCGTCAGTCGACATTCTATTGAAACCCACTACACTTTGATACCATCAGACGCCGTGCGATCACTTTGTCGTGCAAATATAACAAAAAGTGTATTGTAACAAAATTTATATCAGTAAAAAGTAATTTTAATTTTAAACGCCCTAATGCCACTAATAATAGTAATAGTATCAGCCCTGTATTATATACTGTGCCACTGTTGGGCACGGGTCTCCTCTACTAGTGAGAGGGATTAGGCCTAAGTCCACCACGCCACGCCACTATTACATAATAAAAAAGTATTCGTCGCTGCGGCAACAACACACTTTTAGTCAGGTATACACGCACACGCCATTCTTCCACTAAACTAAAAAATGATCGAAAAGTAAAAATAAGTTTTATGGTAAAAATATTTCTTATTTATTGATGATTTTTGGCATAATCTTAAAAGAGGTAAAGACGACTATTGTGTGGTTTTATTTATTGATGCATCATCAATAGGACCCTGTAGAAATGAATACTAAAAATCGCTGATTTGTGGTCTACTCGTCTTTTTTGTCACACCCATTTTTATTATTTTTCTTTCAATGTACAAACAAACCTGGTTTTGATGTTTTATTGTACATAAATTTGAGAAAGTTAGTCAAAATATTTGGATGCTTAAGAGAAGTAAATGCATAAAACTTAACGGATTGGACGAAATTGGCCACGAGCATAGATTGACCGTGACCTAAATCATATGCAATATTTTATAGCGAGAACAGTCTTGCGAAGACGAAGCCACGTGCTACACTTAGTCCTACTTCCTACTGATATTATAAATGCGAAAGTTTGTGAGGATGTATGTATGTTTGTTCCTCTTTCACGAAAAAACTACTGAACGGATTTGGATGAAACTTTACAGTAATATTGGTTATACATCAGAATAACATATAGGCTACAATATGTTATTCTGATTATATAATATGTTATTCTGATGATTTTGTGTAATTCGGTCATAATGTAACGATACATATCAATTAAGGCGATACCTCAAGGTCCATTTTCATATTATTTAATTTCGTCATATTAAATTTTAAAGGCCGAAATATCCATGATTATTAATTATTTTACATTTTTCTTTCAACTGCGAGAACTAATCACTAACTAGACGTGAATTTAAATTCTTTACTTGCCAATACTTGTTTAGTTACCCAGATAAAAGGCGAAACAAAATGTATGAAAATGGACCTTGAGGTATCGTCTTAAGGCGGAAAATAAAATATCCCGGAAACCTCCTTCACGCGGGCAAAGCCGCGAGCAAGCTAGTAAACAATAATTTACAGACACGAGTGGCAGAAATAAAACAGTGAGTGGAGCCGAAAGTTCCTATCGATTTTACCAATCTGACTGTGGTCTAATTGAGCGGCCTTGACTCCAAATATATCATCCCAACTTCTGTATCGCAATTCGGTTTTGTTTATTGCAAATGTTTTGCAATTTATGACAGGTCTTTGCTTGGAGTTGTTTCCTTGAAAAATGTCATAATAATATGACTCCTAGTCCTTTTTAGATGAAAAATATTTAAAATATCGAATTATAATTAAATACCTTGTTACCCGTCTGGTTAGCGTCACTAAATAATTCATAGTCTTTAGTAGTTACTTTTATAGTATTATAATATTTGTGTACATCAGTTTTCCAATCCCTTTTATCACCTGAACAAGACAGAGCGCTCTTTTTTTTTTAGTTAAGTCCATCCAAAGATCGTCTGGAAAAAATCGTCAATTGTGACAAGACCGCCATTTGTATTTCTTCTTGTTCGGCTCTCTATATTGTACATTTATTTTTCCTCTTTGCCTTAGATGTACAATTAAGAGTTAAAATTAAAATTAAATTTGATACAAGTAGCCTAGGTCTTTCAAATAGGAACTTTCACTGTTTGCATACAGTTTGACAAATACCAAAAAGGTAGTACGTCGACATAACCTTAAAAAGTGATCTAGTATTTTTACAGAATTATGACTAAAATTAATAAACGAATTAGCATCTAGATAATAAAAACCTTGTCTTCATTAAGCAAGAACTAATCGTGCAAACAGCTATTGTATGCCCCCCCAACTAAAACCTCAAGAATGACACTTCGTTTCGGCACAATGAGCCAAGGAAGCATTTCCTACTATCGTTAACCCACATTGCTTTCTTAAACTTGGCGAGAATTGTGTGTTTTGTGGTGAATTGTGTATTTTGTCTACATAGATTAGTGAAATAGTAATTTGTGATTCGGGACGATATTTAATGCGAACGTCAATATCAGTAATAATTAAAATATCTTAGTTAACTTATGGCCGTTTTAGTAAAAAATCCAATAACCCCGAAAGATGAAAAAAGGGAGAACCACGAATTAATGTCTCTTAATATTTACCAATATGAAACATTTATATATTTTACCAACATATGTAAAAATTAACATAGTTCCTTGGAATAGTGAGTTAGCGATAATGTGTAATATTAGGAAGGTCAGAAAGAACTATTCATTGTTATAAAATACACAAAAGTATAGCATAAAGGAACAAGAAGCAAAAAATGAAAGGTGTTGCACGTCCGCACAGCGACTAGCCAGCTCAGCACAAAGCTGTTATATGAAGTTAGCTATAAACGCTAGTTTTTAGTCAGTACAGTTTTGGATGTTGCTAGGTAGCAAGTCATTCGTATGCAAGAATCTAACTGGGGCCTTATTCTCTATCCCGCACGTTATTTTAACAGTGTGTAACAAGGACGTAACACAACGCATCATGTTTAGGACCATAGAAATTTGGCTTACAGAATACCATTCCACGCACATTTCTCGAAGATAACATGACACGGCCGCGTTACGCGTTTACACTACCATACATAATAAGGGCCCTGGGTACGTTTTATTACACACGCAACGTAGCCTACTAGATCAGAAGGTAAAAATGGAGTAGGATGAGAGAGTCTCAACTGACGAGACATAATTACCACTCGCCAGTCCACACAATTATTCATTTATTTCATAGAAGGTCAGGGGCCCTATTCCGTCTACGGGAGTATATCCGTCTTGTTGCAATTACGGGCGTTCCAATCGAAGGACAGCTTTGATAGCCGTATATATAGGTAATAAGACATTTTTTGACTCTCTGACTTATACGGCTATCGAAGCTGTCCTTCGAATAGAACGCCCGTAATTGCAAAAAGACGGATTCGCCTTTTTGGACGGAATGAGCCCCCTAAATTTAAAAACTTAATGGGAATACGATATTACTTAGTGGTACAGTGCCGGATTTATATTTTTATGAGTGTTAGCCACTTTATTTCCGCCGCCCCATGTCGGTAGGTTCATGTATGTTTATGTATGTAGGTTTCTAAAATATTTAATAATTTTGCATTTGTTTGTATTATGGAAGGGACTAAAGTCAAACGAATGATTAATTAAATCGAGTGAGCGTCCTCTGAAATCTGCCGCCCCTAAGAGGCTGCCGCTCATAGACCGTGGCCTATACGGCCTATTTACAAATCCTGGACTTTGTACATATATTAAGCCGCTTTTGTATCTTGGACTGGATAAGTGTAAGTTTTAATATAAGTGATGAGCCGCATGCAGAAAACAATGCAATTTATAGTACTTAATTATCATGCCGGTCAGTTTTAAACCGGATATACACAGGTTGATCCAACAACGCGATACACGCGAACGCGATACGTGGGCCACTATGTCGAGTTTCCCATCTTAGGTAAGGTTCTGGCTATATGGATGGATACAAATATTCCACCATTAGCATCAAAAGGCGACAGCAATGTCTATTTTTGTCACCATATAGCGCTTTGTCAATACCGTTATGTAAATAAGAAATAAATTGACAATTATTTTGCGCACTACAAAACCTACCTTACCTACCAGTGAAGTTCAAACAATCAGTAACTGAACTTTGTAAAAAATCTTTGTAAATCTCTAGAATTTTCTTTACTCTTAAAAAACTAAAGAACTAATACGAAGCGATATTAATGATATCAAATCTTACCAGTAAAGTTTTACCCCCTTATTCATAGACGTTTTTTATCTAACGACCGAGTAAGGCTGTGATAACAAGTCTGTCTCTCAGTGCTGACGGCATGGCAGTCTTCGCAGTGCGTAGACGTAGGGCCATTGTGATTGGCTAATATTGAAATACAACAATAATAACCAATCACAACGGCCCTATGTCTATTATGAGAAACAGGCTTGTTATCACAGCTTTACTCCGTCCTTAGATAAAAAACGTTTATGAATAAGGGGGTAAATCTGTAACTGAATTTTGTAATTTGTTTGTTAAAACCTCTAGAATATTCTTTACGCTTAAAGAACTAAAGGACTAAGATAAAACGATATTAATGATATCTAAGTCTCCAGACTCTAGCTAATAAGCTAATAAAATATGATTTATCTGCCTTACCTCGGACACGGCCCTTGGAAAAGTTATGAAATATTGGCTGGAACCGGTTATTCTTAGAAAGGGAAGTTTTTATACCCTCATTAAATACTTTTTGGGGTATATTTTTTATTACGTCGTAAATTGTAAGAAATGATATTCGAAGAGATGGTTACAAACAAAAGGAAGGACGAGGGCAGGAATAATATTGCTGATAAGAGGGTGATTATATCAGATCTGTAAAATATACTCTCCCACTGCTGGGCACGGATCTTCCATACTAGGAGGGTTTTAAACATTAGTACTAATATGCTCGGCTAAAATGGGTTGGCACATTTCACATACCTTTGAAATTCTTATAGATAATTTCTCAGGTATGCAGGTTTACTCACTATGTTTTCCTGTACCGTTAAAGCAAGCGATAATACACAAAGAGCACACATATTTTTAAAAAAGTCAGAGGTTTGTGCCCTTGACTTTTGAATCTGCGGACATTAGTCTCGGTAGTCCGTTCCACAACCAACTTTGCTATCACCGCTATTTAATGTATAAAATAGCATTTGACATTACAAAAAAGTAGGCTATCGCCACTTTTTGATATATATAATAGAATTTAAATATAAAAATTACAAAAAAGTATTTTTAGACTCGAAATTATTGGTTTGTTTATTTTTCTTGCAATTAATGTTACAATGTGATTTTTTTATGTAAATATTAGAATGGAATTTTATTCTTGTAGTAAAGTTGCCTGACACATTAAAATGAAAAGCATTTTACCCTTTGCGATAAGACGTTATAACACAAAATGACTTTGAAACCGGCATCACATTTTTATTATACAACATAATGATACTAAACGGCAATTTTATATGTAAATTATACATTTTTTACATGCACTGTACAAAAGAACTCACTTCACGTGAATTGAAGTGAATAGTGTCGAATGACGAGCGTTGATTATCCCTCGCCAATCGACGTAATTAAGCCGGCTTCGAAACCCGATATACATTGAATGGTCCCGGAACGCGACACACTTACTTTGACGGATTTTACACTTTATGTGCATGGTGTAGAAGTCGCAAATCGCTCTGCTACAAAATACATTATCCAATTATCACCCCAATAGCAATAGTAGTTAAATAGTTTTTTTCAATACTTTTGTCAAATATGTAAGTCATCAAAAATAGAACAAATAGTATTTACAAAATCTACGTAATAATATATTAGTTATAGAGTTTTGAAATTTTATGTAAGGCGTGGCTGTTAAATTATAGAATGCCAAACTGTGACGTCACCGAGTGTAACCGGCTATAACACTGCGTGCGTAAAGAGACAGTACGAGAACCCCACTACACCCTTACTTTTGCTTACAATATTTCAAATATTCTTTAATTTTTAAACAATTTTCATGATTATTTCATAAAAGAAGCTACAAACCTATTTATTTATTTATTTAATAACCCCAATGTACATTACCAAATAATTAATTAAGTAGTCAAGTTAGCAATCATAAGCTAAATGCCGTTACAATACAATAAGGAGTACACGGCTGCATATAAACACGAACACTAACAATTTGTGTGTCCATGATATTTAGAAATTATTAAACACATCATTCCAACATACTTTAGTGCTGGACAGAAATTCCGAATAAAATCAAAACTAACACGAATTACTGACGTCAAAGAATTCCTTACATAAACGAAAGATAAGGGTCAACATATCGAACAGAATTTTGTTACGAAAAGTAATGTTTTCCGAAATAACTTCTGCGAACTTACCGGCACCTGTCGACAATAGGTCGGATTTATATATTTGCGCAAATAATGCTTAGTGTTGCGACCGGCGAATCCGGTGCCGGCTTTCCGGTTTTTGTTTTATGGACGAGTTTTCAAAGCATTTTCTTGGTAAAGTGAATTTTTTATTGGAGTTTTGTAGCCGTTTTTAACGGCTAAAAAACTACAATTCAATATAATAAAAATAACTGTATATTGTATTACGCTAAGACAAAAATGTATTAATTTGTTACGTAAAGTTTAACCTATTTTTAATACATTTTTTTGAGCACATCGATTCACCACAATATTTAATTTGTTTTTATTATATATTCGTGGTGTTTATTATGGCATATTAATTATTTTTAAAATCTAAATGAATTAATTTTCACAGATTTAGCCGGCTGTTTCTAGAAAAAGACATCTTTTAATATTTTCTCTAGATGGACCGTTACAATATGTAATTCGGTTTTTATTAAATTTTTGTGGTATTCATTATATCAAAATATATTTTTTTAAAATCTAATTGAATTATTTTTCACCGGTTTGGCCGGCTGTTTCTAGAAAAAGGCACCTCTCTTCAAAACTCGCGTGTGTACAAGATAATGTCAAGTTTGTGTGTGATATGGGTTTGTCGTAGGATATATTGTGTATAGTCTATTTATAACGTTCTATACGTATTGAGTTAACATTATTGTGTCTATTTTTTATTATGCTAGGGCTTCCACTCACCCTGAGGTGGCGGTAGCAATAATAATTTTTGCCCCGAGAAAAATCAAAAAGGGCTGTCAAAATTACAATGTAATTTAACAACAAATGTAGTAGATACTTTTTTATGCAGCCCTAGCCAATTTTTTTTAATAAAAATAAAAATGTGGTAGATACAGACTTCTTCTAGACATTTCCCATATGAAGCATAGCATATTTTATTTTGCAATTTTCGGAAAACTAACACTTAATACATGCAAAGTACAATTGTGGGTAACTAAAGTCTTGTTAATACTTTCCACTAATATTATTTTCAGAAAAAAATCAATAACACTTCATTTTTGAAACTCAATAACACCTAGCAGTTAAGATATCATAGAAGTGTCGCTTTCAAATGGAGGTCACTCAGGTGCTATATAAAACGATTGCAACGATCTATCTTTGGTAATTTTTGTTCTAGTTTGATAGACTTTAAACACTACTATGTTCATCTCACGGAACATTTTGCCATTGCCTTATATCAAAGCAGAGATTAATATTTCTTCCCTTTGTTACAGATGACATAACCGAGAAGACTTCACAAAACGCAGAACAAATGTAAAAAGAACTTAAAAATATAATCTCTGACAATAATAAAGCCAAATTCATAGTGTAGTTAAAATATTTATTTTAATAAGATCCGTTATTTATCCGGTTAAACCGTAACTAGCCGTTATTTCAAAATGAGTATTGATTCGAATTCGTCGGCGAAACGTTTGAATTTGGAACGGGCGACGAACTTCATGAGGCAGTTCCGAGACCCTGATTCGAGAGAGTTGAAGAAGCTGTCAGCAAATCAGTTCATGGAAGTGTGGAGTCATTACGACAGAGACGGTGAGTTATTTATAAATGTTTGAGTATTTGGTAGTGGCGATAGTCCATACAGCTCGATCCTTACCTACTTCCCTTTCGTAATTGATGTAATATCTAAATAAAATAAGAACTCCTTTCAGCACGCATTTATGCATATATTAGTGCCCAATTTTGTGTCGGGTTTCCTTCACAAAATTTCACCCTGTTAAGTTATAAGATTAACATGAAATTCTAATATTTTAAATTGTTTCACCCCGTTAAATTAGTTGTAGAATACGATGATGTATATACTTGTAGAATAAAAGCCACTAAACTTGCATATAAAAAAAAAGGGTACATTCTTTATCAAAAAATGTACATACAAAAGAGTTGTTCAGACTTTCAAGGTATCCTTCAAAATATGGTAATATGTTATAGAAAAAACAGCCACGCGAACCGCGAAGGTAATTGTGATGCATGAAAGAAACGAATATCCCACAGCGGTTATAATATTCATGATATTGCATGATCTTTACTGCCTTGCTCGGCATTTTCACCTTTCGCTTTTGATATACTTTGACTTAATACTGGCATTGAAACCGATTTAATGTTATTGATTTGACGATCTTAGAAGACTATTTAGTACAAAAATTAACAGTCAAAATTTTTTTTTTTCTTTTTTGAACAAAAAGTTTTTTTTTTATGACATTAATCTAATAGAATATTTTTAATTACCCAAGAAGGTTTTATTTGTTTATAGTAGATATTAAGGCGATACCTCAAGGTCCATTTTCATACATTTTGTTTCACCTTTAATCTGGGTAACTAAACAAGTATTGGCAAGTAAAGAATTTAAATTCACGTCTAGTTAGTGATTAGTTCTTGCAGTTGAAAGAAAAACGTAAAATAATTAATAATCATGGATATTTCTGCCTTTAAAATTTCGTCATATTAAATTTTAAAGGCCGAAATATCCATGATTATTAATTATTTTTACGTTTTCTTCAACTGCAAGAACTAATCACTAACTAGACGTGAATTTAAATTCTTTACTTGCCAATACTTGTTTAGTTACTCAGATTAAAGCCGAAACAAAATGTATGAAAATGGACCTTGAGGTATCGCCTTAACTCGACTGTGGTTTGATAGTAATGTGTAGGTGAGCAGCGAGGTTCCGCTATTTTCAGACACAGCTTGCCCTTTCTCCCCACCACCTCCTCCAGACAGGCACCGATAAACATTATGAATAAAGTCATAAAGCCAACGTTACCAAGCTCACAATTAAAGTTTGGTGGTTAATAACATAATGAAAAGAAAACATAAAGATATTTTGATAACAATAAGGCTAATGACATTGCGATATGAAATTAAATTAAAAAGGAATTGAAAAGACGTGAGGGTCGCTGAGACCAGGGAGGAAAGACAATAGTAAATTTAAACCTCAAATTGAACTAAGGAAATTTCTCCCGCCTAATATAAGGTTAGGTTTAGAACTGTTTTTAGATCAAGTTAGGGTATGAACTAATAGTTAGTAACTATATTTACTGTTTATAGTCTTGACTTTTAAAGAATTATTTAAATTTTGCTTTTCTATTATATTCTATTGTATAAAATAACTATTTTATTCACGAATAATAACATAATATTCTTAATTCATGCACAAAAAAAAACATTTTAGTTTAAAAATTAAACTTCTGAACCAATTTAAAAGCATATTCTTTCAAATAACAAAAGAATATTCCAAACCGGTTCATAAATTAAGTTCTATGATAAAAAACATAAAATACACGTCGCATTGTTAACCTCCTTTATTAAAATCGGTTAAAACATGTGCAAGTAACAACGTGCCCGTAAAACCTTTACACAAATTCCTCCGTTTTCGAAAACAAACAAACAAATAAATACCTGTCCTCTTTAGTATGACAAAGCTGTTACGAATCTTCAGAACAGGAAAACACACTTATTGCAAATGGAACTGTTACTGTGGTACCTACGGACGTCGAAATACGATGACTTAACAAATACTTACTTGATACTGAACGGTTTCAATTATTTGAAGGTTTTATTTTGTGCCCGATCGGATATCAACAAGAATACACGTGATAAAATAAAAAAAAAGTTATTTTATCAGCGCATTTTTACAAACACCGAGAAAACCAATAAAGCATAATGTTTAGAACATAATTAAATAATAATAATGGTAGTATTCCACCTTATTTTACGGCTATCGTGTTAATAGCTATACTGAAGAAATAAAATCTACTTTTAAATATTATATTTCAGCCAGCCCCATAAAAAATTACATTGTTAAAAATTATTCGTCAAAATATCCGAACTTTGTAGCTTTCTCCAAATTACAATAGCTCTGTTAACGCTGTTAACATAATGAAATGCAAACAAAGATAATTAAACACTTGGCTTCCTTAAATTAAATTCTTAAATACGCGTGCACTTTATAAAATTATTTTTTGTAGTGCACTCAAGGAACGGCCAACTTACCGCTTGACCGAGTTAGCAGAACTAACTACAGTATCTTACCTCTCTAGACGCTCAAACATGTTTGTGCTGTCTAAAGAACTTTTTAGGCGCTCCAGTTTGTAAAACAAGCGGATTTTTTGTAAAACTGTTAACATATAGGTTAGGTTTTAACGTTCCTTTTTTGAATGTTTTGAGGTTATGTTATGTTGTGTTCATTAATGGCGCTGACACTGATTTTATGTTTTAAAAACGTGGTTGTGTTAAGAAAATCTTTTGATTATGTTTACTATTGTGAGGTGATAATGGGTGAATTATATTTGTTTGTTTAACCGAGTATTTTATTCGTTTCTAAAATGTTATTATAACGAATTAATATTTTATTCAATGATTTGTTTCAATAGTATTTTTTGAAGGTTTTGAGTGTCTTAGTTATGATGGCGTTTCAATAATCTTTGTATAAATCAGAATAAATCTTACCTTAAAGACTGATAAATGAGATAAAAGATATTTGTATTTTATTCAACATGCATAAATTTAAAACGTCAGTTGTAAGAACGGTATCACTTTTATAATCACTTAAGTTATAATTTAATGGGTAACTTTTATCCGAAGATTGAAAAATCTGCCCCAAGACTTCCATAACAATCCCTAAAACCTCTCATCAGAAATAACCCGACTCACGCTATTGTAGTCTCCCCAATTCGACGCCCCTCACGAGAAGCCTTTCAATCCATTTGGGACGCTTTTGTGCTCGACTGCATTACTGGTTATGACTTTCGTTTAACTTAATATTAAAGTTAATTGGGTTGGAAAGTGCTTAAATAGGCGTGACAGATACGTAGGAAGCGATTTTGATTTAGATTTTGTTACCATAAGTAATGTGTCCATTATGGGCGCCATTACATGAAATAACGGATAAAAATATAAAAATACATTTTTTGCAATTTATAATATTTGAAAGTTGAGAAAATTTATTAAATTTACAGCGAAGATTTAACAATTCATGTCAATGCAATGCCGATAACAAATTACTATTTTAGAATTGAATACTTTGTATTACCTATAAAACTATTGCATAGAAAGTAGGGACTAAACGACAAGGCTACAAAATAAAGGCCACCTTTGACAGTAGATATAAGATCTGTGGGTCTTCAAAAATACACTAAACATTCGTATCCGCTACACTAGACTCGATTGCCACCGCGGTACCACCGCACTGTATATTTCTGCCGCCAAGCAAAAGGGTGTAGTCAGTGTTGTGTTCCAGTTTGAAGAACATATTAGCCAGTGTAACTATTTGACATAATAAGACTTAACATCTCATGTCTCAGGATGGCGAGCGCAGTACCAAACAATTTGTAATTCAAAGTGTTGGATGGTGGTTTTTACTGTTTATGGGCGTTTTAGCTGTAAAAAACATACTACTCAGCAACAAAACTACCAACATTGCCATGCCTAATAAAAAAATCATAGCACTGAAAAATTTATCATTCTATTTATAATTATTTGATATCAGAGTTAAGTGTTATGACCGTGTTTGTATTTCTATTCGTGTCGCGTTCAAAAGCACTGAATATCGATTTGTCAAACTATTGTGTAAAACATGACCGTATTGTTTCTAATTTGACCCGCAAGACAAATTAGATGATTCATTTTAGACTGTAATTTGTACTCAATAAAAAATATATTGGCCTATCAATATTCAAAGTACGAATCAACAGTACTTACTCTAATGTCTTTAGGAGGGTAAAGAGACAGCGTATAATTGATTACACGGTTTATTCCCAACTGATGTATAACAATGACATTCTTACAATCTACCGCCGATAGTTACAATAATATTCCGCATAGTGTTGCATATAATCGATATAATATGTACTACGTACTAGATATGTCGTTCCGAACATTCACTGTGTTCAACTGATTTGAACTGATATCCATTCAAACTGACTTTAGTATGGTCAATATTGACAGCTTGTGGGTGTGTACGGAGTGGCACTCGTGATATAAGAACTCGAGTCTAAGTGTAACTTGTGTTTGAATAAAAAAAAATAAGTTACTCGAAACGTAGATGTAAAATAAAAAAGTAAGTTTTGAACAAATTAAATATCAATAAAAAGTAATTTTAAATATACATCCTAATGCCAATTAAGAGAATTCGTCGCAGCGGCAACATCACACTTTCAGTTAGAAATATTCACTCACATACCACATGTTAGGTATGGGATATACTGCAGAGTAATAACGCCCTTAGAATTTATAAACAAAGCAGACTTTATTTACTATTAGCTGAGTTTTACGCTACATCGCGTCGTATGTATCACATTTAACACCATTTTTGTTCTTATTATTTCCCATCGCTATGGATACTACAGTGACATTCTCTATATCAGCCAGCTAAATTGATATAATACATATAAAACCTTCAACACCACATTCACTCGAAACGACAAAATGATAAAAAAATCAAAAAAGTTACGGGACATTTAGTGTAAACATTCGTTATTCATAAATGTTTCTGGTCTGGTTTCCAACAGGTCGACATGGAAATCCTTGGGAGAGGCCTATGTTCAGCAGTGGACTTCCTGTGGCTGAGATGATGATGATGATGAAATGTTTCTGATACTATGTTAGAAGAGGCAAAGACTACTATGACGTTTCATTTATTGACGCTATGTCAAAAGAACCCTGTACATGGTACCGTCTTACCGTGGTGTGAGAAAACATAATTTCAAAGCTCCCTTCAAGAAATTGTGTATGGGAATTTCATTTCAATTCAAAAGGTCTATTATATCACACGACAGATTCCATCTTACAATACTCCAGGGTCGATTTTCTCCACAAATATAGCTACAGAAAAGCTTTCTGCACTTATTCAACAAGGTCTTGAGTGGCGGATGCGAAGGTACAAACCTTAAGCCTTGACTAGTGATGGGACGACGTCGAATGAAAAATATCGATAGTGTATCACAAATACAACATTTTTGAATTACCATTAAAAATAGCATTATCTGCTCCTGTTACTGAACACAAATTTGGCAAAAAGAAGCACAAATCCTACTAATATTATAAATGCGAAAGTTTGTGAGAATGGATGGATGGATGTATGTATGTATGTTTGTTGCTCTTTCACGAAAAAACTTTACAGTAATATTGATTATACATCAGAATAACACATAGGCTACAATTTATAATGATTTTGTATAATTTGGTCATAATATAACGTTACATATCAAGTAAGTCGGAAAAAAAATATCCTAGAAAACCCTTCGCGCGGGCGAATCTGCGACCAAAAGCTGGTATGCCATAATTTATTTCCTAAAAAAGGCATTTTTGGTCAAAAGTTAAATTGATTTTTAATTTTAGTTTTCTAGCGTCATTCGTCAATTCATACAACTTGATAGTTTTTACTATTTCTTATTGCCATTCTGTCAAATAATAGTTTCTAACACTCCATTTTTTTTATCCATGAATGTGATCTAAATAGTATTTGTTACTAATTACATATTTTTCCATAATTTTATGCAGAATTATGAAAATTTTAACTCTTCTGACCTGTATCATTTACAAACATAAATTCTGTCTATATAATTATATTGTGTTACCTCTTCTATATACCACACTTATTTTTTTTGCAATTACAAACTATTGATGTATTCATACATGAGCTATAAAGGTTTTCTATGTCTTCGCGAATGATAGACAATAAAATAAGACTATGTTACGGTTTGATCGCAGTTTTTTACACAATCATTTTCCCCCGAAGTTTTGAAGACTTTGCAGCCTTAAATGGTTGGTCGTACGAACATATATTTTATAGTTATATAATTAAATTATTTCCCAAGAAAATCCGTAAAACAGTTTTATTTTAATGTATATATAAGCCACATAAGAAACGAGTTTCCTCTCCGATGGATAACTTACCATTTACTTTTCCAACTTTAATGTAATCTGTAAAGTGGTTCATCGATTGTATAATTTCCTTCCATTAATCTATTCAATTTAAGAATTTATTTCAGTTACCAAACCGTTTTCCTGTCTTACTCTACGTAATCTTATAAGTGGAAATTATTTTAGCTACATTTCGCTGACATAAGAATCGAACATAGCACTACACGATTAAAAGTGTAAATGAAATGCTTTAATTCGAATAATCATATTGCTGCCTATCAAATCGATAACAGAACTTATCGATAAAAATGTAACGGAATAAAATGTATTCGACCCAAGAGGACGGTATCAGGGTTGCCCCTTCTCACTTTAGCGCTATTCGATTTTGATGTATTCATTTATGAGAGCAATTCTTTCGTATTTAGTAACATCTTACCTTTGGCCATGGATTTGATTGTAAAGAAGATATTTAGGTTGAAATTTTTAATAACGCTTTGAATTTTCTACTTAATGATGCATTTTCGTCAAAATTCGTTTAGTCGTTTCGAAACATAAACTGATAACACGCATTTATCCCCGAAGAGGTATGCAGAAGCGCAACCAGGTCACCCACTTTTCGCCAAGTGTGTTCCGTTCCATGATAGGGGTCGAGCCTATTAGCATATCGGGAACAAATTCCAGACTCCGGGCTGATACTGAGCAGAAAAACCCAAATATCACTTTCCCGACCCGAGATTCGAACCCAGGACCTCAGAACGCTACCGTACTGCACATGCAGTACAACTACGCCACCGAAGCAGTCAGACGTTAGTACAGATAATTAATGAGGGAACAGATGAAAAATGGTCGCAAAATTCTACTGTAAATTTATGTGATCTTTGGAAAAGGGTTGTTTATCGAATAAACAAGCACTTGATTTTTATTTATTTATTTAAATATTTGAAAAATAGATTTAACAATCTGACCTTTTACTACCATTACTATTAAATGTATAAGGGTGCGAATGCGCACGAATTTACACGAATACGTGTGTTCGTGCAACTTATAAAGAATTTGACATTTCAATGCGCATCAACTCTACCCTCGTGTGAATTGACCCTTACACGAAAATTCATAAAAACCTAGGTTACACCCAAAAGGTTCTAAGATTATATAGAGCGGGCATTGGGATGATTGTCATACAAACATTGCGTATATGTGATAGTTACTCAGTCTCTCGTGAAATGGCAAAACATCAATGTAAAATACTTCACATATTTTCCATATCATGATTTGCATGTTTTTAATGCGAAAATTAGCATAGTTTCTGTAAATATACTATTTTTTGTATTAATATCTAAGGACGTTGTGACATTTTGTCACACGGACATTCTCAAATACGACAGCGACTTATTACTAATCGGTAATAACTTTTGAAGCAAAAATTTGCTCCTGATTTCCGGTCTATAACTCACTATATAGTTTTATGTCTGGTTACACCAATCAGAAACTCAATCACAAATCTGGATTTAACGTTGCCCATTCCAAATTCAAACGTACTAATAACAAAATGGCTTCCCTGTAATGAAACGTCGCAAATTTAGAGTAATGAGTACGGATTCCGCAATGTCGATTCACTCCAATCGTTTGATCTTGGATGGGCCACGAAACTATCACAAATAAACTATACAGGGCTAATTTTCATTTATCAGATAAACGATTAAGTAAATTTTAAACTGGCTAAATTAAAAGTAAACTATTCGGTCCGTAATTATTAAGCTTACATAATATTGTAATTTATGTTGTAAAACGAGATTTTAAAGATTTATTTTGTTAATAATTAGAAAAGACAATATATCATATTTTTTACGGAAAAAAATGGAATCATTAGATATTTATAAATCCATTTGTGCAAAACGTATAACATTGAATCCTGTAATAGTGCGCAAGCGAATCGAAATTTGACATCCATAATTTATTAACTTAGTGTATTAGCCTTCGTCCAACTTTTATCTACATAATAATGGAAAAACTAAATATTTCACGGTTATTGACCGATAAAACACAACTGTTTATTTTATCAAATTTTATTGTTATGTGACAACGTTGGTAGTAATCACAATGCTATTTTCTGCTGTCAAGCATAAATAAAGTCGGTCGATAACACAAACGAACAAAAAATATTATTCTGGTGCAACTGTCGATCTTTATTTATACAGGGTCATTTTAACATTGCATTCATCAATAAAACAACCATATATTGGTCTTTAACTCTGCTAATATTATGTCAAAAATCCCGGTGACATTGTTCTGTGTTTTTATCACTTCATATGCTATGGTTTAGTGCGAATATGGTGTGTGCGTGAGAGCATTTCTGACTGAAAGTATAATGTTGCCGCCCCGTCGAATTATCTTATTGTAAGGATTGAAATATTTTTGTGAGGGTATTTGTGATACCTTTTGCTATAAAACACAGAGCGTTTGACAAACTCGAACTCCATAATCGTAGATGTCCCCAAAACATCATCTCTCAGTGGCCGTCCTGAGCCGAGGCCGTGACCCTTTAGTGGGTTGCCCTCAGCATGGTCACTTAAGGGCTCGTAGTGCCTAAAGCACGCACCCGCAAGACCGGTGTGTTTGTATAAGCCGGCCCTGCCAGGCTAACAAACGTATGACAGGGATAAAAAAACAAACCCGAGGCAGTAGTCAGTCAGCAGCGTACAGTTGTTCATTACCAGTCGTACCGGTTGTTCGATTTGTGTAATATTTGTAAAAGTATATCTGTACTCAGTGTTATTTCTGTTTATTTTAATAAAAATCCTAACATAATAGTATATGTAATAGTAGCATTAGGACGTGCGAAATTAAAACTACTTTTATTATTTATTGTGTTCGAAACTTACACTTGTTTTACAACTACTACGGTTCGAGTAAGTTTAAATTGTTATTTCAAGAAGATAAATATTTGTTTTCTTTTTATAATACAATGTCAAAATAACACTGTATAATCTGACATCAATCTCCTCTGGGGTATTCCATTCAGGGCTTGACAACCCTGGGAATTAGATTTAAGACTTCACAGTCAAGACCCCATAACATTATAATCGCTATATCCTTTTTAAACTCAGGGCATATATCTTTGACTTTTCGAAGTTACGTGTGTATTTATCAATTATCGTTTGCTTTAACGATGAAGGAAAACATCATGAAGAAACCTACATACATATATGAGAATACTCCATAAGAATTTTGACTTGGACAGCGAGGTGGACTAACGCATAAATCCTATCAGTGAAACAGTGGAGAGTACAGTATATAGGGCTAGTATTATAATGAAAATGACATAATAGAATTCTCCTGTTTTTTTTTTTAATATATATCTATATATATAAAAATGAATCCCCATTTCCTTGGTCACGCCATCACGCGTGAACGGCTGGACCGATTTCACTTTTTTGTTTGTTGTGTTTGCTATTGTCAAGGAGAAGGTTCTTATGAAAGAAATAATTCCAAAAAAATGTGTGGAAAGTATGAAAATTTAAGAAAACTTAACAAAAATATTAATTTTATATAACGTGTCAATTGTTTGAAATAACTGTCAGCGATTGACAGAATGCGCGCTGCAAATTCATAGTTAAGACGGGACAACGTCTGTCGGGTCAACTAGTAAGAAAATAAATACTGTAAATATACGCACTAAAACTTATTGTTATATTTTTTCCTTTCGCTCTTTTCGCAGCCAAACATCAAGTTTCGTCAAATCAAATACCTATTCCCTTTATCTTGAAGGGATCGGGCTGCTGGGAATCAAATGCGCCACTTTCGCCAGACCTAATTTCAACTTTTGTAGAAGAAAAGGAGGAATCTTGGTAAATGGCTTGGAGATAATGGCGCTCGGTTTTATTTTATTACGAAAAGTAATTAGGACTTTTAGGGATTTCAGTAATAGGCATCATAAATTGGGTTGAACTTGTTCCTTGATTTTGTCCATTGCTGAACCACTTATGATTGTGTTTGTGCTCCGTGTCGTTAAATATTTTTTTTATCTTTGGTTGTTATTCGTGATATCACTCAGATCTGCAAATGTACTAATATTCTTTTCAAAAATTCTATGAACGGGACGCTTTACACTCTTATAGTGCTTAATTGTGAAAATTATTAAGGTTACATTTTCTTGACACATTACTACAATCACTTGCTTCGTTGCTATATTTGTATACGTACTGCAGTGCTGAGGTCTCGTGTTCGATCCCCGGGTAAAGTGAGATATTGGGTTTTCTACTCAGTATCAACACGGTGTCTGGAAATTTGTGCCTGATATGGAGAATAACTCGTCCCTGTTGGACGGAATATACAGAAAAGTGGGTGCACAAGTTGTGCCTCTGCCTACCCCTTTACTCGCCCTTATTGGACGGAATATACAGAAAAGTGGGTGCACCAATTGTGCCCCTACCTACCCCTTTGGAGATATAAGGCGTGAGTGTGTGAAAAAATTAAAAAAGGTGGTTATAATAAACTTGAGAAGACTAAGTTACTGGTATTTTGCAGGTAACGGATATATCGAGGGTACCGAGCTGGACGGCTTCCTCAAGGAGTTCGTCTCCAGCGCCAACTTCACAGACATCAGCCCAGACGTGAGTACCTTTACTATATACAGGGCGGAACACGGGTAGAGTAGGTAAAAAGCATCCAAGAATTACAAAATATACAAGGCAGGACAGATACGAATGTGAAAGTACCGTATTTTCTGTAAATTACATAAAAATCAATTAAAGTTTATTAAAAATTGGAATTTGCAAAATATATAGCCTGTAATCATATTACAATAAAGACGAATCGATAGACACCTCATTTATCAAAATCGGCGTACTGGAAGCGACGGTTGACTGGAATTTAAAATTGTTACAATATATTACATATATAGGATGTTAGAATCGTTTCCTTTCTTCGTAACACTGTAGTCGGGTAAAAAAGAAAATAGCAACTGAACATCCTCACGGATAAAGATATCCCACTTTGGTACCACATAGACAATCAACTGAGATTTGTATATCCAGACAGTACGAACAGAAAGATAAAGAGGTCAATCGTTGACTTTCAAGAATTCTAATTGGTGCACGTCATAGGCTTGCAGAAGTGGAACGATGAGTTTTTTGCCACGGGAAGGATTTGGAAGGTGGGTCATTCGTTTTTCAGTCTCGCTGAGTAACTCGATGTTTATTTTTGTCATTGTTGTGTTCTGGGTTGAAGGTCATTCTTGCCAACGCAATACGGGTGATTGACGATATTCTTAAAATACATTTACAAAAATCTTTGTCATCCAAAATATAACAGAAAAAAAATTCAATATCCACACAATAATAAATTAGTCGCACACAATAATAAGTTAGTAGCTGTCAAATAACTGTTAAAGTTAGTAGCAAACTGACGTCACCAAGTGTCACTGGACATTATGCGTGAGATAAAGATATCGCGATAACCCTCCTTTTGCTCACAATATTTATAATATGAATCACTTCTTTATTTTTCAACCAATTTCATGGTGATTTCACAGAAGAATTTATTCTTCGAATGATTTTCTGTTACATATAAAGTAATGTACGAAATCAAACATAAGTAACTACTATATTGCTAAGCATTATTAGACTTAAATCTAGTCATGAGGGTAACGAAATTAATACAATGCCAGGCACGTGCTTTGTATTAAAAGTTCTTGCTGACATTACGCGTAATCGTGATACATAACATTAGGCGAACAGCTTCCTCGTCTCATCTAAGGTAACGGATCCATTAATGGGCCACATAATTTATAATAGTTTGGTAAAGTTTTACAAGGATTTTTGAAAACTGGGCTATATTAGGGGCCGGGCTTCTCCGGTCACACTACCTTAAAATAAAAACTCAGTATGGCTCCGTATTTAAGTACATAATGATGTATCAAAACCTTTAATTTGTTACTCCGCCGGTTCAGCACAAAATGGGTCCGACCAAATGGAAAAGCCTCAAATAAAACTGTCACGTGGAAATTTCCACTCGCGCGCTTTCATGAGATTTATTGTGAGCCCATTGTCCTTCATTAATTTCTGTACTATTTATTGTTTATTTTGGCGGATTTTCAAATTCCTCGAATAGTAGACGGTTTTAATTCAATCTTGAGGATAAATTTGATATAGTCCCCTTTTTCTTAACACCACAAAAAATTCTTTTTATTTATCTATTTCGATAGGTAGTTTTATTTCCGTTCGTTCTTCAAATGACTTATGTAATTAATACAAGATATTAGAGATTTAGGAAAATATGTTACCCTTATTCAATAGAAAACCCATTAACAAAAAAACACCTTCATAAAACCCTAAAAACCAAACAAATATTTATCATAATCTATATTTTGGCTACCAATTTTGGGGTCGGTGACACGGTTAATAAATCGTATAATCATTAATAAAAGACTGACTTCTAAGGTTACAAAAAACACGTCGAATTGATAACCTCCTCCTTTTTTGAAGTCGAAATAAGCCTTTAGTACAACTAAAAGATCAAATATTTTCCCTTATACAATTTTCTTATTCGATGGAAGCCTGCACTTATCTCTATAATGGCGAAATATAGAAGTATTTTCGTACATTATTGTAATTTATTCGTTCACAACCCTCCAGCGTTGCGAGAATTCCACAAATGGAATGCATATTAGCGAACTATTTCCAATCACATGTTCGCAAACAGGATTCTCGCAAAACATCTACAGTAATAACAATCTATCGCGAAGTAAACACATTGGAGAAGTAATTGAATTTTATTGTGTTTTGTTACCGATTTTGCCGTAGTATTTTCATAATACGGAGGAAGATCGAACGAATCATTGTGAAATAATACTGCTTCATGCTTTATGTAAACTCAAAAGCCAGAGTTTTAAATCTCTGCAGACTTATATGGATTGAATAGCATACTCACTATACTTACTCTTTTCTTGGGCCGTAAATAATAAATTCACAAGATTTTGAGTGATCACTAACAAAACTTCAAATCTAAAAATAGTGGATTTAAATAGTTTAAAAGTTCTAGACATTTAAAGTATTATTATTAACATTACGCTACATTATTAATCGGAAAAATATAAATCTAATTCACTTTAATATTGTATCTTTAAGAAATGCCTTATAAATAAGCATTTTTAGAAACTGGAAAAGTAAGTAGTTATAAAACAATATGTAACTACCAAAAGACATCACAACGAATAACTATAGCATTTATAAGATTCAAAACAACTTCTGACAGAGACAATCAATCATTGCCGACTTATGGACATGTTTTCTACGCACTCCAGAATTTATCTCGTCTAGTCGTTTACTATCGAGTGGAGGGTCTAAGTAGACATTTACTGCAAATTATGTTAGAAGAAAAAAGTTATAGGACAGTTGTTGCGCAATGCGATCCCGTCTAAGCAGTTATTTTTGATCTTCTGTGAATTATAAGAAAGAAACTTTGTAGGAATTTCTTGTCCATTTGATACTTAATTTGAGGTTATGTTTTTCAAATCGGCTTGATAAAATTTATATTGAATAATAAGAGCTAGCATCAACTAAAAGTAATAAGCATGTAAGAAAAAAATAATATTACATACTTAATTCATTTCAATTATAAAATAATGGAACCCTTAAAGACCCACCACATTTAATGATCTTAAAATCGTTTTATGAAAATATTTTAAAACTAGCTTCCGCCCGCAGCTTCGCCCGCGTGGATTTCGGACTTCAAAAATGGAGAAGGTGCTCAATTTGTCGGGATGTTTTTAATGTATAGTGGTATGCAGGTGGTCCGATTGTCCGGTCAGGGTCTGATGATGGGATCCTGGTGAAATCGAAGGAAGCATATAGCATGATTCAGTATTCACGGGTGATGGCTTATTATTAGCGTATTTCATGTATAACTTTGGTGTTTCTGATTTCTATGATTCTTTTTTATGGAATATTTAATAATGTTAATTTTTTTAATTAGGGATGACTGAGAGCAGCCCCGGATCTTGATTTTTTTCAAGGCGGGGCAAAATCTGGATAATGCCGCCCCTAACCACCTATATTTTTACTTTTTTCATCATCATCATCATTTCGCGCTCCGCGAAATAATTTATGTGTGTATATACTGGTCTAGCTTTTGCCCGCGGCTCCGCCCGCTATATAAAGTTTTTCAGGCTAAAGTTTTCCATTATAAAAGTCACGCTATATATTTTCCCGGAAGCCTGTGTTCTTTCCAGGGTCTCAAACTGTCTCCATACCAAATTTTATCCTAATACGTTGGGTAGTTTTGAGTTTAACACGTTCAGGCAGACAAATTCAGCGGGGACTTTGTTTTAGAATAAATTTTTGTATAACTTTTAAGAGGAACAATCCCGTCATACATCATTGTTGCATAACTTTAACCGTTTACGCAGCGCACGCAACAGCAGCTCTCAAAAATAATATAATTTCCCCGTTTTTGCAACATGTTGAAACTGTTACTGCTCTGCTCCTATTGGTCATAGCGTGATGATATATAGCCTATAGCACTCCAGGAACAAAGGGCTATCCAACAAAAAAATAATTTTTCAGTTGGAACCGGTAGTTCCTGAGATTAGCCATTACTGAACCGCTCCTATTGGGTATAGCGTGATGATATACAGCACTCCACAAACAAGGACTATCAACACAAAAATAATTTTTCAGTTCGAACCGGTAGTTCCTGATATTAGCCATTACTGCTCCGCTCCTATTGGGTATAGCGTGATGATATATAACCTATAGCACTTCACGAATAGAGCTATTCAACACAAAAATATTTTTCAGTTCGAACCGGTAGTTCCTGAAATTATCCTTTACTGCTCGCTCCTATTGGGTATAGCGTGATGACATATAACCTATAGCACCACGAACAAAGGGCTATCCAACACAAAAATAATTTTTCAGTTCGAACCGGTAGTTCCTGAGATTAGCCATTTCTGCTCCTTCCTATTGGGTGTAGCGTGATGATATATAGCCCTA